>NC_088415.1:38175333-38477833 GCF_034236695.1 Oncorhynchus nerka
AGTGTAGTTCAGGTGCCTGTTGTCATAAACTCACTGGCTGCCAACAGATGGGCAGTGGTGCCATGGTTACCACTAGCCAGGCTACATTGTGACAGCCCCTACTTGTCTATAGCCCTGTAACCCAGGCCCTGCATCTCAGGACTGGAGTTCACAACAACACCGGCCTGGTAACATCAGATCCTCAGACAGCCTCATCTAGGCATGGAGACCCCATCAAAGATAGATGATGGGTGAATTAACCATGAGGCTGAGGGATAGACAGATAAACACTACACAGAGACTGGCTGGGATAGCGACACCGTGTAGAGGCCGGCACGGCTGGCACGGCTATCAAGCGCAACAGTTTGCCACTAGGGAGAACGCAAGCACTGTAGGCCACTAGGGAGAACACAAGCACTGTAGGCCACTAGGGAGAACACAAGCACTGTAGGCCACTAGGGAGAACACAAGCACTGTAGGCCACTAGGGAGAACACAAGCACTGTAGGCCACTAGGGAGAACACAAGCACTGTAGGCCACTAGGGAGAACACAAGCACTGTAGGCCACTAGGGAGAACACAAGCACTGTAGGCCACTAGGGAGAACACAAGCACTGTAGGCCACTAGGGAGAACGCAAGCACTGTAGGCCACTAGGGAGAACGCAAGCACTGTAGGCCACTAGGGAGAACGCAAGCACTGTAGGCCACTAGGGAGAACGCAAGCACTGTAGGCCACTAGGGAGAACGCAAGCACTGTAGGCCACTAGGGAGAACGCAAGCACTGTAGGCCACTAGGAGAACGCAAGCACTGTAGGCCACTAGGGAGAACGCAAGCACTGTAGGCCACTAGGGAGAACGCAAGCACTGTAGGCCACTAGGGAGAACGCAAGCACTGTAGGCCACTAGGGAGAACGCAAGCACTGTAGGCCACTAGGGAGAACTCAAGCACTGTAGGCCACTAGGGAGAACTCAAGCACTGTAGGCCACTAGGGAGAACACAAGCACTGTAGGCCACTAGGGGGAGAACGCAAGCACTGTAGGCCACTAGGGAGAACGCAAGCACTGTAGGCCACTAGGGAGAACGCAAGCACTGTAGGCCACTAGGGAGAACGCAAGCACTGTAGGCCACTAGGGAGAACACAAGCACTGTAGGCCACTAGGGAGAACACAAGCACTGTAGGCCACTAGGGAGAACACAAGCACTGTAGGCCACTAGGGAGAACACAAGCACTGTAGGCCACTAGGGAGAACACAAGCACTGTAGGCCACTAGGGAGAACACAAGCACTGTAGGCCACTAGGGAGAACACAAGCACTGTAGGCCACTAGGGAGAACACAAGCACTGTAGGCCACTAGGGAGAACACAAGCACTGTAGGCCACTAGGGAGAACACAAGCACTGTAGGCCACTGGGGAGAACGCCAGGACGTTTCGTAAGAGCAACCGGGCAGGACGGGGAAAGACCGACAACATCTGTCCATCCAAACAAAGAGGATTACAAACGCACATTTGATAGTCTAGCGCTGATTCAAGCTAGAAGGTACACGTTCTGCTGAACTACAACGATCTTAGCACAATCATTCTACAGCATCCTACGTCTCCCACTTCTCTACGTTTCCGTTGAGTGAAGTTGGGTCGTTGATATTTCTAAGTAGAAATGGTATACCAACTGAATTTATATCAAATGATGTGCCTTTTAATATAGACCACACGGCGAAGTCAATTAATCCTATTTTGTTTTTATATGAAGATTTGCTAAAGTGCCAAAATTCAGCATTTTGACATGTCCCTCTGTACACCCCGTGTCGCCCACTTCATTCCAAAATCTCTTCAAGTTTCACCATCTTCGTAAATCCCTGGTTATTGTGTTGCTTTGCTTTGACAAAAGTTATCTCTGAAGATTATTGATTCCATGCGAGTAGCGATTCTTTTAAGTCTGTCCTTCGTTTTGAAGGTCAACCTTGTCACATGAACTGAACTCACATTTTAATATGGTGAAACCATTCCTTTTTAAATATATGTTTTTCAAAAGAAACATTGAACATCTAAGTGAGAACAGTGTAAAAGCAGGTGAGCCGTTCCTAGTCTTTTTTTGGCCATTTTCTGGTGTTTTGTGGTGGAAAACGGAGCGGGTCGAGCATAACGCAGCCACCCTGTTACAAAGACAGCAGGCTAGAAATGTTCACACCTTGTTTCATGTGCAGCTTGCATTCAATTGACCCTCCCTGTTGCACACAACAAGATTCTAGTCCTCATGGGGAGTTCTGGCTCACTTAAGAAGAAATCATCCACCCTGTTACAGTCCTCCCTGTTACTGTATTTGTCACAGTCTTTTTCCTTGTACCTCTTCAGATGAGATTAAAAAAATAATAATAATTAATGTTTAACATGTGATTTTTATGACAGGATGTTACAACAACAAAAAATGTAACCAAGTTACACTTCTCAAAAAGGCACTGAACTGGTGGAATGACCCAGTTTATACTGCTTGATGTACTGGCATAAGCAGTCTAGGAGACAAATAAAGGCCACACACATCTGATCCTTCCACTATCCTGGAGGCCAAAGACGCAGCCCAATTACAAGCTTGACTATTTATTCCATTCCAACCAGAGACCGTGTGCAGTCCCAGTTAACCCCACAGCTATGACTCGGGCCATTAACTGCCCTGGGCAAATAGGATTACACCGAAAGGACAACACATAGTGTGTGTACTGGCAAGACAACAATTCAAGTCTTCTGAATGTGATTATCTGAGTGGACTTTGGGGCAGGTGAGAGTTAACTAGAAGAATGCATGTTGTCACAGCTCACGTATGGGGTCAATTTGATTTCACAGACCAGACAAAGGTTACCATAGTACGACAAGTATGCCATATTACGAAACACATCACGGTAAAATGCATAACTTTGAAGAGTAGGCCTAGGCTGCAAAACCTCTGAACGGTAATAACAACACTAAACATACCTGGTTTGACGGTCTTGATACGGATGGGCTCCGGAAAGTGGCGGATGACAGCGAGGGTGTCTCGGTTGGTCAGGCCGCTGACAGGGGTGCCGTTCACTTCCAGAAGCACGTCCCCGATGTTCGGTAACCTCCCGACGTGACAGACCATTGCCTCCGTAATCACATGTCCCAGGTATGGGAATTCTCCCAGCTCTGCTCCCCCTTGTACGTCCACAACCGAGCCGAACTCCTCGGCATTCCCCCATGATAGCGCGCACTCCTGGACTTTGCCGGACCAGTGCTTCTTCTTCTTAAGCGTTTTGGACATGTTTAATCCCTCTTGTAAATCTTTAGAGTCCCAGACTGTGTGGTTGTTTGAGAGACGAGACAAGCAGTTATTTTTAAGATGCAGATGTGACTATTGCATAGAGATAATGAGATGAGACAATCTGCTCACTAGTGTTTTTGTATTCCATTCCATTCATTGAGCAAATGTCATTTCAAAGCATTATCCGTATGAACATCCCGAATTATTGGAACATCACCGGTCTGCGATACAATAGTAGACTGTAGTGCAAGACTATCTGCGTCAGTGTTGTCGCAGGAGGCTAGATCGATCGCGGGGATGCTGATGTTGTCCCTCGCACTAAATTCTTGGGTAGCTGGGCAATGAAGCTCTACTTCTGAATGAGTAGCCTACTGCTTACTTACAGTGAATCGGTCTGATAAACAGTTTTATAAAAGCCTATTACGCACAATAGCCAATAACTCAATTTTGGATCGATCCGTCGTTGAGTCTATAGCCTTGACTACACAGACTCTCCACTTGACTCAGTCGATGTATCAATTCCATTAACTACATTACCCCGAACAACTAGCTATGTCGTTAAATTATTGAGTATAAACAACTGTTGCCTACACCCTCTGACAATTCTTCATCCAAAATTCGCCAGGGGCCAACTTAGTTCCGCGCACTTGTTTTACCTCCTCCACCGGTGACTTCAGCGACGCAGTCCTTGGAAACGGAACAACATACCTGGCATCAGCAGCGAATGTATTCGCAGAACTCGGGTAGTGTAGCCTACTCTGCTGGCAACTTGCTCCCTATTCTTCAACCCTCGTAAGCCCAGCTCAGAGAGCGCCGTCTCGTCAGTTGACGCCCCATGTGGTCTCGTGTCAGATTCAGCCCGGTGGCTCACAGAACTGGGGAGATTTAGGCGCAGGAGTCTATGGAACTAACCATAAAACAAGAAATCACGAATAACTTTTTTGCTTGTTTTCACCGTGTTGATTTCTCGAAGGAAAGCCCATCCAGGCGCCAATGACTGCTTGGGGTTGCCTCCAATCAGATGGTGGGAACGGAGTAAAACAATGCAAATCAACCAATGGAAATGGTTGGGCGGGGCTTCTGCGCAAACTCTGTTTCAATTGACCCGCTTTGCTTGATTTAGCTCGTCAAGCTTTCTGGGTGGACTGAGTTCCCAGTCACACGCGTTGGGTAAGTTTTGGGACCCGGCGCTCAGCTGAGTAAATCGAGCGTGCCCACTAGGTAGATGAAATATTGCAACAATATTATTTTCTTGTAGATTACAGACGCTGTCAATTAAATTGCCATCATAGTGCTATGAAACTACAAAGTAGTCCTAACAATTTTAATTAGTAGTTTGTTAACTGGAACCAGGACAGTGCAATTACAAATCCATTTGTATATTTTTTATAGCATACTGTAGGGCCAAGTATTTTCGCGTGTCATTTATTGAGGGGAGGATGTCCAGTGCGTCAACTCTTGCGTGACTGTGCCATCTTGTGGTTAAATTAACTTGTAGGTCCTGAGAATGTGTAGACACAGAGCAGTAGAGGCTCCTCAGAGGAAGAAGGGGAGGACCATCCTCAGTGAATTTCATAAAAATCTAAATGGTAAAACACTTAAAAAGTTATCCTTTTTAGATAAAACTATACTCACGCCACCAAATAATGGATTAAAATACACTATTTTGCACAGAAGGTCGACAGTAGCCTCAACAGCACTCTGTAGGGTAGCACCATGGTGTAGCCAGAGGACAGCTAGCTTACGTCCTCCTCTGGGTACATTGACTTAAATACAAAATCTAGGAGGCTCTAGGTTCTCACCCCCTTCCATAGACTTACATAGTAATAATGACAACTTCCGGAGGATGTCCTCCAGCCTATGAGAGCTCTTGCAGCATGACTGGCATGTTGTCCACCCACAATTAAAGGATCAGATAATGAATCTAGTACTGAAAGGATAAACTACAGCTAGCACTGCAGTGATAATGTGATTTAACCAAAGATGAGCGGTATCCATTACTGGGAGTTACAGGTTTGCCAAAACAAAACATCCGATTTTTCATCTAACCTGGTATTGGTGATACCATCTTCATTCTCGATTCGGCCAAACGTATATCTTCTAAAATGGAAGTGTCCAGTTGCAGATGGTGCATTTTAATTTAGAAAATGCACCATTATTGAAATAAAATATTTTTTTTGCTCCATGAAGTAATCCAACCATGTGTACACCGCCATCTTGTCTATTTATTGATTGGTGGTGCTTTCAAGACAAAACAAAACAAGGTCAAATCATGATGTCAACGATCTTCAGGTCGGAAAGTCGGAGCTCTAGAAAAATTCCAGAGTTTACTACTGTTCGAAATTATTTTTTCCAATCGGATCTCGTTTTTTCTCCCCGATTTCCCAGTTGTCTTGAACGCACTGAAGTTGGATGTCGGAGATTTCCAAGTTCCCAGCATGAGATAGCCGTGTCATCATGACGTGGCACTTTGGGGTGGACCCACCTTAATTAATGAGAGAAAATGCATTTTAAATAGACAAAATGGCAACGTACACATTGATGGATTTACTTCATGGAGCAACTATTTTTATTTTAACCGAGAATTTTCTAAATTCAAACGCATCACCTGCAACTGGACACAGACATTTTAGACGACATGTTTGGCCGAATCTAGAACAAATATATTCTCTATAGTCTACCAGGTTAGTTAAAATCTCTGGTGACATTTTAAATAGTCAAACCTGTAACTCCAAGGATGGAGTTAATCACATTATCTGGTGTAACAATAGAATCTAGACAGTCTGAAAATCCCTCGATAGAGCTATAGTTCCAGACAGGGGCGCAACTTTCACTGGGGACATGACCCCACACACACACACTTTTATAATTGCACTGTGATACAAAAAGTGGCATAGTTGTGCTTGAGTACCATGCAGACACCTCAGTGGTTGGGTAGGCTGTTTGCTTTTTCTCTGAGTAGTAAAAGCAAGCAGAGAAGAAACTGGCTGCTCTTTATTTGACTGATGTAGCTGTCAAGGTAACTGTTTGACTTAACAGAAAGAATGAATATTTATTCCCAGTGCTGAGCTAGTAGTGTAACTGACATGTAACATTAGCTAATGTTTCATCCCCTCTCGACTGACGTTCTTTCTGTCTGAAGAGAATGAACTAGCTAGCTAGTAGCTACCACAGCCAGTCCAGCTCTAGCCCCTAGCTATCTGTCAGGTAGCAGCATCTAGCAGCTGTTGTGTGTATGGAAATGTTTTGTAGCCTTTTTGTCCCATTTCAACATAAGTAAAATAACTTGGATAGTTTGCCAGTTGATGTACTATTAGAGCTAACCAAAAGTTGGCTAATGTTAGCTGGGTCATTCCAGAATTGGAGTACAATTTTAGCATCAACACTTTTGAAAAATGAACCCTTTATTTGATAATTTTCTGTTCTGTATTTAAGAAAAAATGCAATAAACTATCAAATCATTTGTTTCGTCCAGCTCAGGCATCAAAGGTACACTTTTTATGAGATATTTTATTTGTTGTGTGCTATATTTGGCGCAACCCTGTTATGAATACTCAGGCAAGATACATTTCAAAAGTTGCTTAAATTAATATAAGTCAAGTCTTATCTGAAATTAAATGAGTATTCAATGTGACTTTCTTTACTTAATGGTAAAGGATTTATTAAACATTAATAAATGTTTAATAAATAAAATATTTATTAAACATGAATAAATCCTTTACCATGAAGTAAAGAAAGTCATATTCACATTCAATGCTCATTTAATTTCAGATAAGACTTGACTTATATTATTAATTTAAGCAACTTTTGAAATCTATCTTGCCCAACTTTTCAATAGTCACATGTTTTGTTTTAACAAATTGAAAAATTCTACTAATTTCAGTATTTATCTTCACATTTTTGCTCAAATACGTCATGCATATAAACATTCAAACTAATAAAAGAACAATAGGTTAAACCCTCGTGGGCTGAAAAAATAATTTAAGATCATTTAAATATAAATGCTATGGTAACAGGGTTGAAATTAGAGTAACAGTGTTGCTCAAAGTAACAGGGTTGAATGGATTACATTTCTATTGATTGTAGATCATGACATAAATGTGACAAATAATACCCAGAACCATAGGAATGTTGTTTAATAATATTGTATATATCTTTTCGAAGAAGGATCAACAGGATGAGTGGTAATGATAAAAAATAAACATGTCAACAAGACCACAAACTGGATCTGATCAAACATTCAATGGACAAAAATAAAAAATTGTCATATCACAGTAGGCCGACAACCTGGCATTAAAATGAATGAGCATATCAAAAATAGTCATGAACTGATCAATATTTTAGAAAGCTGATGTTATAATGTACAGATTTAATTTTAGTGGCTGGCCAGAGTATTCCATACCTCACTTGCGATGTCCATGTGGCGGGAGGTAAAGTTCTCTGGGGGAGGAATGAGGGTCAGCACATCCTCAAAGGGATACCAAAGGAGATCATCCCTCAACGGCCAAATGTTGTGGTCATACACCAGGGCACAGCATTTCCCCACAACCTCTGGACTGTGCCACTGCACTTCTTTGGGTGTGCTGTGCATGGGGTCTTCTGTGTGGTCATCTGTGGCATTAAAGCTGAAGCACTTTGTTTTTCGGCAATCACACTCCAGATTCCCTGTTGCAGAACAAATGCAGTTGACGTTGCGGTAGAGAATTTTCCCAGGTGAAAGACTGACCACCCGGTAGAGCCTCATCTGGCATTTCTTTCACTGCATCCTCCACAGTTTGCTCCTGAATGTAAAACAATTCCAGCTTCGATTGTCCCTCACTCAGAGCTTGGTACAGGGACAATGCCGTGGGGATATGAACTCCTTGGCTGACAAGCCTGTCGACCCTCCTCTTCAATGTGCCACCCACACCATCTGGGGCACCTTTGCCATGACTGGCTTCAAAGTAGTTCCAGGTTCCTCTTGTTAAAACCCTTCTTGAAAATGTCAGTACAAAAGAGGTCAAAATTACCACACTGCTTGTACTGTGTGGCAAGGACCGTCGCAAAAAAAAAAAGATGGTTGTCACATCTGGTCATATCTGTCTGATTTCTCTCAGGATGGGCTCCAGGTGTTGCCATATGGCAGGTAGTCCCTTCAGCCTGAATGCCGATACAGTGCAGGAGGTAGGGGCAGATGCCCCCTCCATGTGTGCAAAGTGGCCTGTTGGTGTGATGCACCAAAAAGAACAGCTTGTGCTTGAGCGCTGTACTTGCAGCCGTAGTTCTCAGAGCAGTCAATATGGACTGCACATTAATTTGCAGGGAGGTTCAGCTTCAGGGCCCGTGAGAAAGCATATTGCTGTCTGATGTTATAGAGATGGCGCCTGGACTTCTGGAGCAAAACCTTAGAAGTTTCCACCAGCTCTTCTTGGGGTCATTCAAATTATTTGTTCAAAGTGATCTTTGAGGCTGCTCCAGGACAATTGTTGTGCTCTTTGTCCACAGTGGCCCACTGAAGGTAGGAGATGCGATCGGTGTCTCTGTAGTGGCTTTTGAATGCATAGGTATTATTGGTGCATTGCTCACATTCCCCATACATACATTGCTTGCTTGTGATGGCATGTGTCAGGCTCTCCACATTGGATGTGTCGAGGATGTGCATCTGGTGAAGCTTTTTGGCAATAAAGCCTAGAATTTCATGTTGTTTGCGCATGCACGTGTCACGATCTGCCGATGTTGGATGCACAACCCAGTAGAGGCAAAGTGTGCAGAACAGTGAGTATGATAGACGGAGGTTGGTATGCTTATCCAGGAACTTCAAATGGAGGTTCTTCATTGAATCCACCACTAATCTTCTCTGCATTTTCTCCTTTTCTTTTGTCACCGTTTGCTTTTTTCCAGTTCCTGCTGACATCGTCACGTAAAGATAATAATCTCACCGTTGATCTCAGGGTGGCAGCAATCCCCTCGTGTTTCTTCCTCTGGTAGCTGTAGACATTTTAATTTGCCAGTTTTGTCCACCTCCTCCTTGAAAATCCAAAAACCTCCTCTGCCAATCAACCTGTACTTCCTCAGGAGGTTCCTTCCTCTTTGAATGTGTACTTGTTACGTACTTCCTCAGCTACTGCTGTATGAAACAACAGGTTTCTCCTTAGGGATGTGTCCGAGATTTGCCGAACCAACTTGTTGACTTTGGATTCTGGAGATGGGTTGTCCTTTTTCGATCGTTGGAGCCGCTTTCTGTATTTTTCTGATCGCTGTTTGACTTTCCTCAACTGATCTTGTATTTTCTGCAGCTCCCTGTTTAATTTTGCTTTAGCAGCCCTCCATTTTCTTCCTCCCAACATCACATTGACTAAAAGAACATAGAAATATATTGTCACTTATCAATTTCACCTGCAGAGTGAACTGAAGGAGATACAATGCTGCTATTTTAAATCATTTTGGAACCACTTGATCTACAACTAGATTTACATTTAGTCTCAGGACAAGTATAATTTAAACAAGTGCATGGTTTTGTATTTTGGGCATGGATTTTTTGAAATTCCATGGGTGGGAAAGAAAATGTCCTCCAATTTTGGAATGACCCAGCTAGCTCACTAACTTTAGCTGTAATTTTTGCCTCAATCACACTTGACCTGAATCAAAGGATGAAACCAGCGGCCAAACGATTGAAGACCAATATTCTTCCATTTTTTTTTCAGCCCAATGGGAGTTTTTATAATTCAGCATACAATGTAACGTTATTGATCTGTCTGTTTCCCTACCTAATTCACAACTTTTCACACTGCCATGGTATAAACAGCTCTACAGGCTACACTGTCATGGTGCAGAGTCAGTACATCACACTATGCTCACCATGTCTTAGCAGGATCAGATAGCCAGGGAAGACCAGTCTACGGAGCTCAGGTTAATTTTTCACTATATATTATTATAACAATCAGTGAATGGATACAAAGTTCCATCTGGAGTTGATGGGTAGGTTACAGTCTGGGATCTGGGAGTGATGGTCATTTCAATTATTGAACCATTGATTCTATTCATTGATAATAGAATGTATAAATGTACACCAAGGTAATTATTTGTCATGCCTCATCTGAGCAGGGTCAGATGATGACAGGGGTCTCAGCAGGGTCAAGCAACCAGGGAAGACCAGTCTGTGACAGCGCTGAGGTGATCTTTTGCAGATACAACACTTTATTCTCTCTGTGCAGCAAACACTGGACAAGCCAGAAGTTTCAAACATTGAAACTATTTTAAGGCATTCTGACAAACCTCCAAAGTTCTTTTCCAAACTGTATCAAGGGTTGATAGAGGCTTTTACCGATAACACAAAACATGTCAAAACAAAAATGTTAGGAAGACCTGGGTGTCACGCCTGCCCTCTCTTCCTCCCCCTGGCGCTCGAGGGCGCCAGGATCACCAGCATTACGCACTCAAGCCACCATCAGTACGCACACCTGCCTTCCCCTCGTCACGCGCATCAGCAATCATTGGACTCACGTGGACTCAATTACATGTGACATTACCTTCCATATATCTGTCTGTTCCCAAGCTCTGTTCCCTGGTTCAGGATTAATTGTCTCATGTCCGTGTTACCCGTGTTCCTGTCTTGTTTCCTTGTCTGTTCCCGAATAAATGTGTGACTCCCCGTACCTGCTTCTCCTATCCGTTGTCGGCCCTTACACTGGGAGACACTATTGATGATGATGAATGTATACAGGTATGGTTGAATGCCCAGTCATGTTCATATAATGTCAGACAAATGACTGCAGTTTAAGACCCTCCATAGAGCATACTATATGCCAGTGAATCTGAATATCATTCACTCAGAAATATAATTCCTCTGCTGGAGGTGTAAAACACAATATTTGCATATGTTATGGTCTTGTGAAGACTGGCTGAATTCTGGTCAGGAGTATGTTCTTTTATCTCAGCATGTCTACAGATTCTCCCTTCTCCATCTTTTTGTTTGATTGGAAATGATGATACTGTTATTAGAAGAAACTGTGTAACCTAGCATTTATAGTGGCTAAGAAATGCATTGCCATTAATCTGAAGGTTGGTTATCCTCCCACAATGTCACATTTGATGGCAGAAATGTCAAGTTATGCATCACTAGATTTGATTTATTACAAATTTAACGGTATACAAGATTAAGGCTCCCAAGTGGCAGAGTGGTCTAAGACACTGCATCACTGCAGACCCTGGTTCGATTCCAGGCTGTATCACAACAGGCCGTGATTGGTGGTACCATAGGGCGACGCAAAATTGGCTCAGTGTCCTCCGTGTTTGGCCAACATTGAAAATAAGAATTTGTTCTTAACTTGCTTGCCTCGTTAAATAAAGCTTAAATAAAAAATACTGTGCAAATTCCATACAGTTTGGGTGCCTAATATGGAATACTGTATGACAAAAGGGGTCTGTATGGAAAAAAAATTGTCAAGCAGATGCAAATAGATACTTTTTTCCATGGCACACGAGACGCCTGTCTGATTTGCGCCTGTCTCAGTGGACTAATCCTTTGAGGAGGCCGTGGTGAAATCCATCGAGGAGCCATTTCGTGGGCATTCATTGTTTCATAACTTCATTGTGTGCATTGTCTGCTGTGTCTATCAAATCCTTGTTACATATATCACTAGCATTAGCCTACGTTTACCGTTAATTCCCAGAATTTCTAATCTAAGATGTTTGTTTGGTTACGATCATTTGTGTTAATGCATTCAATATATTATTATTACAGTCATTTACCATTCTCATTGTCAGAGTGGACACGGTGTTTTGCAGAACTCAACCTATGCTACACTTGTGAGAAACAAGTTTTTTTCTTTTTTCATTTCATTTCATTTACGAATTTTGTCAATTTATTTGGCTTTTGTTTGGCTACATACAGATCGGTAGTGGAATTCCCGCGAGAGAGTAACGGTTAATGTTATTAGATGTTAATTATTTGACTAGGCTACCTGTATTTGACATTGTTGTTATTTCGCTGAACACTAGATACTGACTCAGGCAAGAAAAAAACATCACCCAAAAATGTATAGCCCCGTTGAGAAATATAAATGGACTGTTTGAAAATGTGAATCACATTGTTATTTGGCAACCAAGGATTTTTTTGTCTGCTACAGCCTTAGTAGAAATTGAGGAAATTAGCTTTAGATGTCCCCAAAAATCTGAGGGAGGACCCCCACCAGGTTATGTCCCCCGACTTCTAAAACTAGTTGCACCCCTGATTCCAGATGCAGCCCAAACCATGTGACAATGATTGCCGTCAGCAATTTTATGTGCTCATTCTCATCCATTAATTCCCATTCATGGACTTTGAGTATGACCTGTGTTCTTGATACCGTGTAGGGCAGAATAACAATGCTATTTACTCCTCCTATGCGTAGACAATCCGTGGACCGCTTGTTTTAGCGTTTATCTGCATTTTTATTTGACACATTCTCCAACTTCTTAGGAAAGGCAGACACATCGAAGTTACTTAAACGTTCATTTGAAAATCAGGTTGCAAGTTAAAAGTAGCCGGTGCCATTATTTAGCGCAGTCTCACAAACATTTCAAACTCAGTTACCTCTTGGTTGGATCAGCTGTTTTCCTGTGTGATAGGGCATCCTCGGCCAGAGGTTGCGAATGGTTATGTATTGGTTTGACTTCATTAGGGAAGACCACTTCGCCTAATACTCATGGTCATAGGGCTCCGATATTTTACAAACTGATTCACAGTGGTTGATAACATTTAGTTGTGGTGATTATCAATGTTGTCATGTAGCTACAGAGTAGGCCTATAGATGGCCTATATGCAGTGGTGACCTGTCATTCAGGGCTGTCCCGGGTGGAGACTATAACAGAACATGGCCAAGATGTTCAAATGTTAATTGATGACCAGGAGGATCAGATAATAATAATTACAGTGTTCGTAGGGGGTGCAACAAGTCAGCACCTCAGGAGTAAATGTCAGTTGGCTTTTCATAGCCAATCATTCAGAGTTAGACACAGCAGGTGTGGTAGAGATAGTCCAAAACAGCAGGCCCGGGACAAGGTAGCACATCCAGTGAACAGGTCAGGGTTCCATAGCCGCAGGCAGAACAGTTGAATCTGGCGCAGCAGCATGACCAGGTGTACTGGGGACAGCAAGGAGTCATTAGGCCAGGTAGTCCTGAGGCATGGTCCTAGGGCTCAGGTCCTCCTAGAGAAAGAGATAAAAAGAGAGAGAATTAGAGTGAGCATACTTATATCCTGCCTGCTTGGCACTGTCCGGGGGTATCGTCTGACTGGGCCACAGCGTCTCCCAACCCCTCCTGTCTCAGCCTCCAGTATTTATGCTGCAATAGTTTATTTGTCAGGGGGCTAGGGTCAGTCTGTTATATCTGGAGTTTTTCTCCTGTTTTATCTGGTGTCCTGTGTGAATTTAACCCCACTCAATTTGCCAAAGCACAGCCCCCACAACACTAGAGGGATATCTTCAAACACCAACCTACTACCCTGAGACAAGGCCGAGTATAGCCCACGAAGATCTCCCCCACGGCACGAACCCGGCAGAGAATCCCAGTGAGAGAGGGGAACCGGCCAGGCAGAGACAGCAAGGGCGGTTCATCGCTCCAGTACCTTTCCGTTCACCTTCACACCCCTGGGCCAGACTACACTATCATAGGACCTACTGAAGAGATGAGTCTTCAATAAAGACTTAAAGGTCAAGGCCGAGTCTGCGTCTCTCACATGGATAGGCAGACCATTCCATAAAAATTGAGTTCTATGGGAAAAGGGCCTGCCTCCAGCCTAGAAATTCTCGGGACAGTAAAGAGGCCTCATGTCAACATCATACTTTCAAAATCCTAGCTAGCAGTCATCATGAATCAAGTCGACAATATACTGGCAAATCCTTTTCAATCCTTGTCATATGAAGAGAAATAATGAAGAGAAATTATAGATAAAACTTATCGGTGCTCATCAGCCATTGGACATAAACATTACACAAGTTGGAAATAGCAAATTAAACAATGAGTGGTTTGGAAGGAATCAGTGACAGTGGCCTTGTGGTCCCAAATGTGGGATTAAGGGGCTCTTTTCCAAGTTTAAAATTGTATAAACATTCAATATTGGCCATGCTGTCAATTAGCATGATTTGTGCCGCGCTCAAAACAACTTAAAAACTTGTCTTCAGTGAGTTCAAGACAACTGGGAAGAATAAACGAGCTCTGATTGGGAAAATAAGTTTTGAACGGTCATTCTACTCGGAATTGTAAATCTGGCCTCTTTCTAAAGCTACGACCTGGAGATCAATGACGCCATTATGATTCGACCTTGTTTTTTTCACAGTTCCCAGTTTATGTAAGCACCATAAATCCATAGAATGCTAGACTTTGATGACAAAATTTGCTCACGAAGGTCCGCGGTGCCACCTTCCTGTTCAAGTGAGGACAGCACAACAAGGTGAGTCCAAAAATGTCTTGTATGCTGCTGCATAAATTATGTAATATGCCAGGGAGATATGTATACTGTAGCTAAGAAAGTGTAACTAGTAAGTGTATGTTGTGTAGTTAGCTGTTAATAGCCCACCCTAATCATTTGGTCTATTTACCCCTCTTAATTTTGCCTATTGTTCTGACTTGGTGGTGCACATGTAGCCTATAACATGCTTTAGAGAAATGTAATCATTGAATATTGTAAGAGCTTATATGGCCCCTTTATTTATCATACGGTTCTGACTTGGTGTACAGGGACAACAGTGTAAGAACGCCCCATGTTCTGAATTTTCTCGCTGTACATTTCAAGTGCTAAACAGATAGTTGTATTGACTACGTCCGTCCTAGTTCGCTCATTAATGTCTTAATCGAAATTACGGATTGCCTCTTATCCCCATGTCGTCCCCTTAGGCCATAGTTTGTACATCTCAACTAGATTTGTTTAAGCAAGTCAGCCATATCAACTATGTTTTTTTAAAAGGCCGTAAATGAGTCAGAATTAACTGTTTCGCTGGCAGACAAGGCTCCGCTGATAGCCAGGTGTATTCATGGTCAAATGTTGGGACTGCTTTATTTAGGCCCTAACAGTTTGGGCACCGTTTGTCATCATTATATTGCAATTAATGTATTGTTTAGTGTTGTGTAGTGGCTTTGTTCGCATTCACCCCCCTTTTTTTTTGCCCCACCAAGATTGACATGCTAAGATGATTATTGGTCTGTGATATGGGAGGTCTTCAGTTTTAGAGTAAGTGTAACTCTCTATGTGCATGGCAGAATAATAGATTTGTCTACTCTGGGTCTGGGTGGTTAGTTAGTATGCAGTGTTGCAGACAGGTGCTGCTCTTGGTAATTGGAGGCAGAGGATGGATAACCCAGAGATGTATTTCTGTGCCATTTACAGCTTTTAGTTCTCCACAAGTGGACCATTACCTAAAATACATCTCCACCCCACAGCCTGGCTCTCATCATGGCCACATATACAACAATTATTTGAGGAATCCTCACAAAAATGTTTTGCCATTGTCAATGGATGCCATATATTAGCATTTTTCTCAGGAATTGTCTGCCAAAAACATCCCTTTGCTTTATACCTGGATTGACTGGATGACTGGAGAGACTTCCGGCGCCGACAGAGATGGCCGCCTCGCTTCGCATTCCTAGGAAACTATGCAGTATTTAGTTTTTTTGTACGTGTTATTTCTTACATTGGTACCCCAGGTAATCTTAGGTTTCATTACATACTGTCGGGAGGAACTACTGAATATAAGAGCAACGTCAACTCACCATCATTACGACCAGGAATATGACTTTCCTCAAGCATTTCGCTACACTCGCATTAACATCTGCTAACCATGTGTTTGAGTTTATTTTTATTTTTACAGGGACAGTGCACATTAATCAACGTTTCAGTAAAAGTGCCGGTTTTAGCCAGCCGGCTAATTTTCAACCGCAGTCCCTGGGCAGGTTATTAAAAACAATTACAATATAGACAATAGCAACATAGGACAAGCAAGACATAGCATACAGACAAGAGCAACATAGAACAAAAAGCAGCGTATGTCACAAATAAAATTTGATTTGGATTGGTATGAAGTGTCATTTTAATCATTTGTAGATACCAGTTAAATCGTTGCTTAACGTATAGCCTATATAATACAATAAATAAAATAGGCGATTGTATACCTTTTAAATATTTTTTAATGACGCAAATCCAAATGAGAAATGGTTGTACAATTAATAAGACATACATTATTTATCAAATGTCTCCATCTGCTGGCGAATTATAGGCCCACCATTCAACCATCCACGGACTTCCACTTCTAATAGGAGCTCTCTCAATGCACATGTCTGTGGGGAAACACCTGAACGGTGGGGAAACACCTGAACGGAGGACACGAACAACAAAAGCCTAAAATGCTTGTGCGTAAAAGGTACCTGAACGGAGGACACGCACAACAAAAGCCTAAAATGCTAGTGCGGTAGAATGGTAGATAGCTTTTAAATACTAGCATTACGCGATGTTCTTGACAATTACATAATTTTCCTCTCAATATTAGTTATCTTAATATTTTCTATTGAGTTATAATCAGTCATTCATTTAAAAATGTTCCTGTGCGTTCTCCTCCATGGTCATCCCCTGTTCAGCCAGAAGGACATTCCACGTCACAAAATGGGTATTTTCATAAAATTGTTGATATTTGCCTACGGCCACTGGAGAGGTTACAGGCCGGTAGGCCTACTCCTTTCAACTCCTGCTGTCCTGATATATCCCTGGTAAGTTCCCTCTAATAACTGTTAGTGATGGGTCGTTCGCGAACGAGTCGGCTCGCATATCAGAAGAGCCGAATCTATTAATAAAAATATATAAACAATGAATCATCAAACGATTTAAATGAATAGAATTAACTAATTCAAAGAACGAAAATATAAATAAAATGATATGGGCCGTAAATACTCAAGCGCACACATTCGTTCTGACTGCTCAGACTAACACTCACCTGTTGTTCCTGTCAGACACGCAGTGTCAACCAATGATCTAAAGATGCGTGAGGGAGGGCGGAGCCAACTCACTCTCAGTCACACACTTGGCAGCCGAGGAGAGAGAGGAAGGACAGCTGTGAAAACTACAGCTGGAAAATGAGTCGGAAGCACAGTAGCATTTGGATGCATTTTAATAATGTAGACATGAGATTTTGTTTTGGCAAATTCTGCACTAAAGCCGGTTCTACGCACAACCTACACCTGCATTTGTGAACCCATCTTCGAAGCTAGCTGTAGCGAAGCTTAGAGAAACTAGCGGGCCTGCTAGTAATAGCGGCGGAGCCACTATTTGCAATACTTTAATTGCAAATGCGTAATAGAATTCTTTTTCGTAACAAACCAATGCATTTTTAAATACATTGTGGTTAAGGTAGAGTATGATTTCATTTAATAATTTAATTAGAATTGTTTTAACACCAATCATAGTCAAACGAACGCAAACTGACTTGAAAAAATACAAACCATTTTTTGGTTTGGGAGCCTAAAGACCAGGCTCTTTTTGGTGAGCTGAGCCGAACGAGCCGGAATTCCCATCACTAATAACTACAGTTTTACTTGGTAACTAACAGTGAAGACGGTTTGTTCCAGACCGAGGCATGTGATAGTGGCACTAGTAGGAAGAGTAATTATTGTAGATCATTGACACGGCCAACGCCCGGGTTCTATTCATT
The DNA here is from genome assembly GCF_034236695.1 of Oncorhynchus nerka. Classification (NCBI taxonomy): domain Eukaryota; kingdom Metazoa; phylum Chordata; class Actinopteri; order Salmoniformes; family Salmonidae; genus Oncorhynchus; species Oncorhynchus nerka. The sequence continues at coordinate 38,193,242 of NC_088415.1, forward strand.
ACGTCTTGCAACTGGACAGTTAACCGTTTAAGAATCAGACGGCAAACAGACAGAACGGGACCCAAGTCAATTTGTCAATAAACTCCTTTAAGTTATAAAACGTTTTCCATTTGGAGTAAACTGTTTGTCGCAAAACGTTTTGTAGCAGACTAAACGGTTTGCAAAATAATCGGTGTAATGAATATACCTCTGATTGTGTTTACACCATGTCGTCATGTTGTAATATTTGCCACATACGTTTCTTTACAAAGCTCCTGTATTTAATGTAAGTTAAAGTTTTGAGTACGTGTGTTTTTGTAATGTGGTCTTTGCCAAATAACATCTAGGTTACTGCCTATTATTGCAATACATATTATTAGACCTACAAGACCTAGACCTTTTGCTTTTTGCTGATCAACCATACACTTTAGCCATTATGGTGATTATTCAGGTAGTTCCATGGCCCACAGAGTTGCTTCAATTCTGTCTTCCTAGAGATGTGCAGGTGTCAGATGGATGTGCAGGTGTCTTCAAAGGTTGAACAATAGGTAAGTAAAGAAATAAAAACAACAGTAAAAAAAGACAGTGAAAAATAACAGTAGCGAGGCTATATACAGTAGTGAGGCTATATACAGTAGTGAGGCTATATACAGTAGTGAGGCTATATACAGTAGCGAGGCTATATACAGTAGCGAGGCTATATACAGGCACCGGTTAGTCAGGCTGATTGAGGTAGTATGTACATGTAGATATGGTTAAAGTGACTATGCATATATGATGAACAGAGAGTAGCAGTAGCGTAAAAGAGGGGTGGTGGGTGGCGAGACACAATGCAGATAGCCCGCTTAGCCAATGTGCGGGAGCACTGGTTGGTCGGCCCAATTGAGGTAGTATGTACATGAATGTATAGTTAAAGTAACTATGCTTATATGATAAACAGAGTAGTTCTGTTGAAGAAACATACAATCTACCTGCAGGGAAGCCTCTCAACGTTAACATTACATTGTCCTCTTGCAGACACTCTCATCCAGAGCAATCGCATGGTCAAGCGCCCCGCCCAAGGGCACATCAACAAATCTCACACCAAGTCAAATCGGGGACCCAAACCATAGAACAAGCTCCCAACCGCCAGGCCACCAACCATCCAAGACCCCCCCCCCCCCCGAATCCAGTTGCTTAAAGTACTTAAATAACTTTATAGTACTACTTAAGTAGTTTTTTGGGGTATCTGTACTTTTCTTTACTATTTATATCTTTGCCTACTTCACTACATATCTAAAGACAATAATGTACTTTTTACTCCATACATTTTCCCTGACATCCAAAATTACATTTTGACTTAAATGGTCCAATTCACACACTTATCAAGAGAACATCCCTGGTCATCCCTACTGCCTCTGATCTGGCAGACAAATTATGCCTGAGTGTGTGCGCCTGGATATCAGTAAATACATTTTTTTAAACAATAAAATGGTGCTTTCTGGTTTACATAATATAAGGGAAGTTGACGTTATTAATACTTTTACTTTTTATACTTAAGTATATTTAAAACCAAATACTTTTACTCCGGTAGTATTTTACTGGGTGACTTTTACTTGAGTCCTATACTATTAAGGTATCTTTACCTTTACTCAAGTATGACAATTGAGTACTTTTTCCGCCACTGCCCTAATCTATGGATTTCACATGACTGGGAATACAGACATGTAACTGTTGGTCAGTATCTGGTGTGACCACCATTAGCCTCATGCAACGTAACACATCTCCTTCACATAGTGTTGATTGTGGAATGTTGTCCCACTCCTTATCAATGGCTGTGCAAAGTTGCTGGATATTGGCGGGAACTGGAACACGCTGTCGTACACGTCGATCCCAAACATGTTCAACGGGTGACATCTGGTGAGTCTTCAGGCCATGGAAGAACTGGGACATTTTCAGCTTCCAGGAATTGTGTACAGATCATTGTGAAATGGGACTGTGAATAATCATGCTGAAACATGAGGTGATGGCGAATGAACGACAAATCTCATCACAGTAGCTGTGCATTCAAATTGCCATTGATAAAATGCAATTGTGGTCATTGTAGCTTGTGCCTGCCCATACCATAACCCCACCGCCATCATGGATCACTCAGTTCACAATGTTGAAATCAGCAAACCACTCACCGACACGGCGCCAATCACGGGGTCTGCGGTTGTGAGGCCGATTGGACGTACTGCCAAATTCACTAAAACGACGTTGGAGGCGGGTTAAGGTAGAGAAATGAACATTTAATGATTGACATTCGTGCAGTTAACATGCCAATTGCACGCTCCCTCAACTTGAGATATCTGTGGCATTGTGTTGTGTGACAACTGCCCATTTTAGAGCAACCTTTTATTGTCCACAGCACCTGTGTAATGATCATGCTGTTTAATCAGCTTCTTGATATGCCACACCTATCAGGTGGATGGATTATTTTGGCAAATCAGAAATGCTCACTAACAGGGATGTAAACAGATTTGTGCATCAAATTTGAACGAGATAAGCTTTTTGTGAGTATGGAACATTTCTGGGATCTTTTATTTCAGCTCATGAAACATGGGACCAACACTTTGCATGTTGAATTTTATATTTTTGTTCAGTGTAAATGCCTCATGTAGTATTAGATCGGTAATATTGTTTAAAGATGCACTATGCAGAAATCACTCCACCATTTCCTGGTTGCTAAAATTCTAATATTTCGCTTCATTTCAGTTTATGTGACAAAACCAGTAAGTATAGTTTAGTGAATCATTGTACCATCTAAACCGCCATAAAATATATTTTCCATAACCAAAAATATTGTATTTTCAGCTGTTTGAAGCTAGTGTCCAAAACCGAAAGTAAAAGAAGCAAAAACAAAATTTAAGAATGGGACACATAGAAATAGCCCACATACAGTAGAACAGATTTACGGCTTCTTAGACTTGCTTTCATTGAGAATGGCAGATCTATAACACATTTCTATGTGAATTTGGTTGGGTCAGCCAAAAAGTTACAAAGTGCAGATTTGAGTGAAGTCCCCACCATGCTTCAGAATTAATGTTTCATGCAATCTGCTCTTATCATCACTCTGCATTAGTGTACACTTTTGTTAACCATGACTAACCTCCACTACCTAGGAAGGCACAAACACTACATGACCAAAAGTATGTGGATACCTGCTCGTCGAACATCTCATTCCAAAATCATGGGCATTAATATGGAGCCTCTTCTGGGAAGGCTTTCCACTAGATGTTGGAACATTGCTGCGGAGCCTTGCTTCCATTCAGCCACAAGCATTATTGAGGTCGGGCACTGATGTTGGGCGATTAGGCCAGGCTCGCAGTTTGCATTCCAATTCATCTCAAAGGTATTTGATGGGGTTGAGGTCAGGGCTCTGTGCAGGCCAGTCAAGTTCTTCCACACAATTGTTACCACAAAGTTGGAACCACAGAATCGTCTAGAATGTCATTGTATGCTGTAGCGTTAAGATTTCCCTTCACTGGAACTAATGGGCCTAGCCCGAACCATAAAAAAACAGCCACGATTTTTACAGTTCGCACTATGTATTGAGCCAGGTAGTGTTATCCTGGCATCCGCCAAACCCAGATTTTTATCCGTCGGACTACTAGATTGTGAAGCGTGATTCATTACTCCAGAGAACGCGTTTCCAAAGTCCAATGGTGGCAAGCTTTACACCACTCCAGCAAAAGCTTGGCATTGCGCATGGTAATCTCAGGTTTGTGTGCGCCTGCTCGGCCATAGAAACCCATTTCATGAAGCTCCCGACGAACAGTTATTGTGCTGACGTTGCTTCAGAGGCAGTTTTGAACTTGGTAGTGAGTGTTGCAACCGAGGACAGACTATTTTTACGCGCTATGCGCTTCAGCACTCGGTGGCATCCTATGACGGTGCCACGTTGAAAGTCTATGCATAGTCACTTTAATTACTCTACCTACATGTACATATGACCTTAATACCGGTGCCCATGTACATTGACTCTGTACCGGTCGGTACCCATTGTATATAGTCTTGCTTTTGTTATTTACTGCTGCTCTTAAATTACTTGTTCTTCTTATCTCTTACTTTTTGGCGGGTATTTTCTTAACTGCATTGTGACAAATAACATTTGTTTTGAGCACTTCAGTAAAGCCAGGAGAATGAATGGCTGTGTTCCCGATTGTATAGCCCTGTCAGCGATGGGTGTGGCTGAAATAGCCAAATCCACTAATTTGAAGGGGTGTCCACATACTTTTGTATACAGTGCCTTGCGAAAGTATTCGGCCCCCTTGAACTTTGCAACCTTTTGCCACATTTCAGGCTTCAAACATAAAGATATAAAACGGTATTTTTTTGTGAAGAATGAATCAACAAGTGGGACACAATCATGAAGTGGAACGACATTTATTGGATATTTCAAACTTTTTTAACAAATCAAAAACTGAAAAATTGGGCGTGCAAAATGATTCAGCCCCTTTACTTTCAGTGCAGCAAACTCTCTCCAGAAGTTCAGTGAGGATCTCTGAATGATCCAATGTTGACCTAAATGACTAATGATGATAAATACAATCCACCTGTGTGTAATAAAGTCTCCGTATAAATGCACCTGCACTGTGATAGTCTCAGAAGTCCGTTAAAAGCGCAGAGAGCATCATGAAGAACAAGGAACACACCAGGCAGGTCCGAGATACTGTTGTGAAGAAGTTTAAAGCCGGATTTGGATACAAAAAGATTTCCCAAGCTTTAAACATCCCAAGGAGCACTGTGCAAGCGATAATATTGAAATGGAAGGAGTATCAGACCACTGCAAATCTACCAAGACCTGGCCGTCCCTCTAAACTTTCAGCTCATACAAGGAGAAGACTGATCAGAGATGCAGCCAAGAGGCCCATGATCACTCTGGATGAACTGCAGAGATCTACAGCTGAGGTGGGAGACTCTGTCCATAGGACAACAATCATTCGTATATTGCACAAATCTGGCCTTTATGGAAGAGTGCACGCCCAATTTTTCAGTTTTTGATTTGTTAAAAAAGTTTGAAATATCCAATAAATGTCGTTCCACTTCATGATTGTGTCCCACTTGTTGATTCATTCTTCACAAAAAATAGTTTTATATCTTTATGTTTGAAGCCTGAAATGTGGCAAAAGGTCACAAAGTTCAAGGGGGCCGAATACTTTCGCAAGGCACTGTATATAGTGTAGAAGGGCATAGTACAGAACATTATAAGGTCAACTTCAAGAAAAAAATTTTTAAGTTGAAATTAAAATGCATGCTGTCACAAATGCTTAGCACTCTACTGCATTGCATCCAGCAGGTCAGAGTGTGTCCCCATTAGCTCATTTGGTCCATGAGAGATCCCAGGAGACTGTTCTCTGGGGGGGCTGGAGTTCTAGCAGATGGGCCACTATGGACTCATCTGCAGAAGCACACTCTGGAGAGGACATATCTACTGCTGTGGTGGTCAAGACACTCAGGGGAATGCTCTTGTACTGCACAGCGCTATCAGAGGCTGTGTGTGTGGAACATAGTTGCATCTATTTGGAGAGTTTGCCCCAAGAAAGTTTGAGTTATGGAATAGATTTGTGAGTACCTCACAGGTAAAAACAATACATTTTGGAATTGACCTCTTAGCGGGAATTTCTCATCCCACTGTATTAAATAGAAAAACAAGTTAAGTGGATATTGTTCCTTTTGAGAAGTTGAAAACTTTGGTGAAATCTCTTAAGTGCAGTATATTGTATCTCCTTTCAAATGTCTTAAAACAGCCTGAGGCAAGAGTTTGTGGACGGGATCCTTTTCCATGGGACAATGTGTAAACATCTCCACCTGGTCCAGTCCAGATGCTGTGGTGCCAGTACGAGCCACTACCCATGTATCTGGTTCTGTAGTCCTGGCAACCTCCTGCATTACCTATGGACCCTGGGGAATGTAAGACAACAAAGGCCGGGACTTCACGTTCAACTTAGCTGTAACTACTTTGCTGAAATCTTACTCAGCAGTGCTCTTACTAATCAACTATGTTGAATAATTCTATTCCCAATATTATGTAAAATCATTATTACATTTTTCAGATACATTTAAATAAAAGGTTCAGAGAGAAATAATTGGTCAATTTAATTTCAGACATTTAATTCCAGTCATCCACTGACTTAAATAAGATTAAATACATTTCCCTGTTCTCCAAAGGGATTCGGAGTCCTTGGATCCACTCCAGCACTTTTCAGAGAGATCAGTGTTTTCGGTGGCAAAGATGGCAGCAGGCCAACATGACAAGCTGGCCAATCAGGGGACAGCTGATGTCCCTCTCAAATGGCAGGTTCCAGAGAGGATGAAGCATCCAACTAGACAGCAGTGATGTGTGAGCGTTGGGACTTAATCTGTGTTTGGGAATCTGCCCCCGTAGCCTAGAGTATACGTAGATGCTTGTTTAATTAACGTTCTGACTAAATATTTCTACATGCCTTTGTTGCTTTTTGTAATATCAACATGCTTGATAGTGGTTTTCCTCTCACCCTCAGATGGTCTTTTGGAATCTATACGTCTATATGAATTGATCACATTGGGTAACTGTTACCTTGCACATATCTGATTTAAAGTAATTTTGCAAATATACCTCACCAATAAGCTAACAAAATTTAGGGTGACCAGTTTTAGTGGAGGACCCCTGTAAATCTGTCCTTCCCTGGCCAAAAAGTCTGTATAATATTCTCATTAAACGAAAATGTATATTCAATCACTCCACAGCCAAGTAAACCTGTTATTAGCTGTGTACCGCCCCCATGTTGTGGCCACCTATTTAATGTCATTGGGCTCTCATTCTGTGCTATTCAGATCTCTCAGGTATGACCTGATGAAGTACTGCTGGATGTGGAGCTTCAAGGACCGGCCTGTGTTCTCCGCCATCATCAAGCTTCTGAAGTCCTACACATACCTGATACTAGACATCTACATCCCAGAGGGCATAGACATCTTTGACTACACCAAGAGGGCAGGTGTGCTCCTCTAAATATCTAGCCTAAAGCATCACATTCATGAATGAAGAGGCTAAAAGCAAGCAGGGGCAGACTTGTCCATTTTTAGCTCATTGAGCTTAACTTTTTTTTGTTCAAAACTATTATCTGGCGATAAATTAGAAATTGGCCAGTGAGGGGGGCCTCGAAAATAAATGGCCTGGTGTGATAAACGCCAGGGCTGATTTCTGGTCCCAGTCTGCCCCTGAAAGCAAGGATTTGGTCCCTTACAAAGCATTGCTGTAGTTGATTCTAGGTTCAGGTGTACTGTACTGTGGCATCAACATCAAGAGATTTTATTAAACCTAGATTAAATGTTGTAAATGACTTAACATAAGGGTGTGTAAGTATTGTATGGCGAATGCAACCTATAGCCTTATTGTAAGATTGTACAAATGTTATAGAACACTGGGGATTTTTGGATGAGTGAGAATTTCAGCACAAAATGGATGTCAGGAAGAAAAATCTTCTAATGTTATTGTCACGTCACAATTGTGTCATCTTGTCATGAAACCAGGCAAGTCATTATAAATCACCACGTTTTATTGTCAAAAGGTACAGAATAAAAAATAGATCTTCATAAGACGATTACTGGTTTATAATTGGGTGAGTATCACTCTTGTGCATTGAACTGTAGTAATGAGGCATGTAATTGTGGTCATACAGTTGAAGTCACTGATCATGCTACGCAAAATTGGCCTTTAAGTGTACTTCACTCCCTCTACGCTGTTGATTTTGTTCATAAAATTGCTTGTCATTGACCATGATGTTAACAAACCAGCAGTTTGGACCACGTGGAGGTGACATTTATAGGTGTACTGTAGAGTTGCTGTTGTCAGTCTCAAGACATTTCAAAACAAACTCGTCACATTGTCTCCATCACTCACACACACATCTAAAATCCTAAAGCGAGGCACAAACCGCCATTTTCATAACACACCCAGTCATGCGGAAATGGAATAAGTCCTTGCTCGACCGACTGGATCAAGAACAGGAATATCTAGATATTTTCACACTACTGAGCGGAGCCGAACCAAGCCAAGATGAGCAGGACTAGTTACACATAAACCATAGTTACTGGAACAGTGCTGGAAAGGACAGCAGGAAAGGAAATGATCCAAGCCAGCACAGTTCGGGCCGGCACTAGTGTTACGAAAAGGAAAAAAAATACATTCATCAATATACCTTGGGTAAAAAGCAATTTTTTTGGTACTACTGAAAGTGCAAAGCCTCCTAAAACAGAAGCAGAGGTGCACAAATACCAAATAAAAAGCTACGTTCACAGGAGATAAAAACCTAACCACTCGTGTAAATCAAATTGAAAGATGTCAAACCCTTACTTAGAATAAAACATTTGCTCATGTGTTTTGAGTTAAACATGAGAACCAGTTATCTTACATGGATGCTCAATATTGTATTCACCATAGCTAGCCCGTGACATCTTTTTAAAATAGCACTGTAATTCTAGTGATTCAAATATCTGGTGGGAACGTAAGCACGAATACATTTTGCCTCCAATGAAATGAAACTAATCTCTCGTTGCAATAGTAGGAGGACAAAAAAAAGGGGCAAATTTAAATGAAAGAATGCAGTTTGATGCTCAAAAACAAACTTGGTTTTTGAAGTTAAAATAAAAAACAAAATATTTAACAATCCCATATGCACACACAATGTATTATGTACAATCACTGTGGTAGAGTTAAGTAGAAAAGAAGATATGAACCAGAGTCTGTCGACCATCATTTAAAAAACAAACCGGATGGTTTGAGCCCTAAATGCTGAAAGCCATGGTATATCAGACCTTATACAACAGGTGGGTCTAATCCTGGACGCTGATTGGTTAAAACCGCATTCCAGCCTGTGTCTATTCCACAAGTTACCACCTGCTGAATCTGATGTTAAAATGCCTATTTACTCTATTCCAGTGGTGTTAAGTACTTAAGTAGAACTTTAAAGTATTTTTAACTTCAGTTGTTTTTTGGTGGAATCTGTACATTACTATTGGACAACTTTCACTTTACTGCATTTCTAAATAAAATAATGTATGGAATGAAAAGTACATTTCCCTGACACTCAAAAGTACTTATATTTTGAATGCTTAGCAGGACTGGAAAATTGTTAAATTGACACACTTATCAAGAGAACATCCCTACTGCCTCTGATCTGGCGGACACACTAAACACATATGCTTCGTTTGTAAATTAAGTCTGAGTGTTAGTGTGCCCCTGGCTATCCGGAGAATTAAAATAAATGCATGAGCAATTTGATATGATTTATACTTTAGATATTCAAGTATATTTAAACAAATATTTTCTTTTTTTTCACCCCAATTTCGTGGTATCCAATTGTTAGTAGCTACTATCTTGTCTCATCGCTACAACTCCCGTACGGGCTCGGGAGAGACGAAGGTCGAGAGCCATGCGTCCTCCGAAACACAACCCAACCAAGCCGCACTGCTTCTTAACACAGCGCGCATTCAACCAGGAAGCCAGCCGCACCAATGTGGCGGAGGAAACACCGTGCACCTAGCGACCTGGTCAGCGTGCACTGCGCGCGGCCCGCCACAGGAGTCGCTAGTGCGCGATGAGACAAGGATATCCCTACCGGCCAAACCCTCCCTAGCCCGGACGCTAGGCCAATTGTGCGTCGCCCCATGGACCTCCCGGTCGCGGCCGGCTGCAACAGAGCCTGGGCTTAAACACAAATACTTTTACTCAAGTAGTATTTTACTGGGTGACTTTCACTTGAGTAATTTTCTATTAAAAAGGTATCTTTACTTTTACTCAAAGTATGAAAATTGGGTACTTTTTCCACCACTGCTGTTCCATCTGACTGCGCAATCCACTGTCTCATCAGACCAGGCAGGGAAGTTAAACTTGATCTCCTCTTCAAAAAGCATCTAGACATTATCTCACATTTCTTTTAGACTAACATTTAGTTTAACAGCGGAGATTTGTATAAACCTTGCTTGTCTGTCTCCGAAATTTGCAACATTGTTTCAATATTCAAATTCGATTTCCAGCTGTCCCATAGTAATGAAGGTGTCGGGACGAGACAGGCAGTCAGCTTTTCTCAGCCAGTCAAAATGAATCAGCATCATTTTTATGGATATATGAAGAAATATCAATAGAAAACTGGTCAAACGAAACAAAGTGCAGCTAGTTTGCAGTCTTTCCAGCTCGAGTTTGAAGTGATTGTGTTAGCTGTGTTGTTGGCTAGCTCATCTGAACACATTTTCTATGCCAGGTGAAATTAAATGTCACAAAAAAAAACACCTTAAAACAAATGAAAATGAAGCTACTTTGTTGTTATTCTGTCTGCACTGTTATACGTGACTGTAAATTAGCTGTAGTTGGCTAGCAAGCAAGGGATTAGAACGTTGCCAGCCAGTATGGCAATGGAACATTTAGAACGAACGACTGGGTCGCGTCTCTGGCAACCTAACCGATACAACGAATGACCAGCCGGCTTGGGTAGCAACACTAGATTTGTGTCAGGACTATATATCTCGTGGAAGGGTTAAATGGAATGAATAAAGTCACCAAAATATAATTTATGAAAATCTGTAAATCATTATTTGAATATGTTGGTAACCTGTTGTATACAAGTGATAATGCCCAAGAAGCTGGTGTTTGGATGACGACTTCGTCTCGGCCTAACGCCCGTGCCAATATATCCTCCAAACACCAGCTTCTCGGACATTATCACTTAAGTATTCCATGGGTATGACAAAATGACTTTTTACTCTTCTAATTACATTGGTAACCAGTTTATAATAGCAATAAGGCACCTTGCGGGTTTGTGGTATATGGCCAATATACCATGGCTAATGGCTGTATCCAGGCACTCTGTGTTGCATCGTGCATAAGAACAGATCTTAGCAATGGTATATTGGCCATATACCACACCTCCTCTGGCCTTATTGCTTAATTATACAATGGACTTCTTTTGTATCTGCAATATGATGAAAATAAAATATTTTGAATTAAATATGTATTACAAATTGGGAGCATGCAATAAGTTTGAATCTACCATGTTTACAGTAAGTCTCAAATGACTATTAATTACTGAAAATACTTCATAATAGTTGGAGTAATCTCAAGCACAATTATGCACACAGTACACACAAGACAGTACAGTACAATTCTGCCATTGTATTGTAAAAACATAACTAGACATTCAAACACTGTATTAATCAAAAACAAAATGGCTAAGGTACATTACATTATCCATCAAGTGGTCATGATGAAAAAGGCAGTTAAATCTTACAAAAACATTAAAACGTCCTCTTACGTCCTTTTTCGATCCGCTGTGGATAGCTAGCAGCAGCAGTCTGGGAGCTTTAGTTAACCCCGCCGGACGGCCTGTTGACAAGCCATGTGTGAGTTTGGAGCAAGGCCTTTAACTCCTACTACACTTTGCAACTCCAAAGAGATGTTGGGAACAAAATGTAGGAGACAGACCACAACAGGTAGTACACACATGCCGGAGAGAAAGAGGAACAGAACACCATGACAACTCCTGCAAAACAAAACAGGAAAAACAAATGAGATGAGTCGTCTACCTAATGAATAGCCTACCTTTTTTCATGGCTGGATTATTGTGATCTGAAACCATTTTAGAAAGCTTTCATTTCCATTTAAAAAAGGGAAATGCCACCATTTTTCAACACCATATTCATTATCACCAGCACCAAACCAGTGTCTACATATGCGAAAGCAGAGTTTCTACAGTATTGATCTGTGGTTAAAAAGAGTCCTAAAAAAAATTGCTCCTTTGCGACTTCACAAAATAGGAAGATTAGATTTAATATATTTTTTAATATAAATAAATAATGGGATTTTTAAAAACCTGCAAAGAGTTTAGCCAGAGGGAAGGTATTGTCTTGCTCTCCAAGTCATAGTGGGTTAGGGTTATAGTGTTGTATAATCAGTTCTTTTAAAATGTTTTAAAATCAGTGCTTTAACTTTTAATGATGTCATTGGGTAGACCTTTACTTAATTTCCCACATATGTAGACACTTGTATTGTGCAGAAGATAATGAAAATGAAGTTGAAAATTGGTGGAACTGCCCTTCAAGTAAGAACTTATTCTGAATGGAGGATTCGTAGTACTGCTCACATGTTTAAAGTACCTGCGGCCTCATTTATCAAAGGTGCGTGAGCATAAAAAGCCTACTCTGCTTGCGCAAGTTTACCCACAAAGGTTGGTATTTAGAAATGTTGAACTTGACAGGAAAGTGTGCAAATCTTTTGTATTGCAAGCAAATATAGTTATTTTTCAGGAGATGTAAGTGTTTGCACAGGAATTATAATAATGGTAGGCTAATAAAAAGTAGCCTAATGACAAAATGGATGCATTTGCAGTTGTTAAGAAGATCGTATAGCAGCATGTCACCTAATACATTTATTATGCCCACGTAGGTCTAAATCACAATCATATTGCAGGCCATGTTGCTCATTTAATTACATAACTCATCTATTCCCTCTACACAATATTACGCTAGCATTTATCCACCGCTCATTCAATAGCCAACCATGCTCGAAAGTAAATAGACCAGTAACCTACGTAAGTATGTGTAGCTAGTATTGCTGTGCAATAGGAGCTCAACATAATAGCGTGTACCAAGGCAGGATATAGAAACACAATCATGTATTGACAAACAGAATATTGAACAAGAATATTTTGCATAGACGTGTGGGGCGGTAGGCCGCATTTACTTTTAAATTCTTCAATAGACAAAACAATCTTGCAGAATGCACGGACAGTATTTGGCACTCGCTATAGGTGGCATGCATTTTTTTTGCGGCGAAAAATTTACTGCAAAAGATTAAAACATCCTACAGAAATGTGATCTAATTTGCTATTCCGATTTCTTTAAGAAACAGAGATGGCCAAGTACCAACATCTCCAAATCATACAGCAATTGAGTGCGTTTTTGTTTCCATAATAAGGTGAATGGAGGGTGTTTTCCAGGCCGGGTTGTAACGCTCTGTCTCGAGCACACAAATATAGCATGGCTCTGATTTATCAGTGAAGACATGCGTATATATTACGAGCGACAGTTTGATAAATCCCAATAATTTTTGGCGCACGCAAATCGTAGAATCTCCACAAATGCCATAATTTAGTAAGAAATCTACACACGGTTGATACAGTGGGGCAAAAAAGCATTTAGTCAGCCACCAGTTGTGCTTGTTCTCCCACTTAAAAAGATGAGAGGCCTGTAATGTCCATCATAGGTACACTTCAACTATGACAGACAAAATGAGGAAAAAGATTTTTAATGAATTTATTTGCAAATTATGGTGGAAAATATGTACTTTTTTGCCCCATTAACCATTGTGTAAATGTCGTACTAAATATCTGCGTGTGCCATTTCAGAAAAGAATATGTACGTCAAAAAAAAAAAAAAGATCTATAAACTTGGTGCAAGCCATAAATGCATTTTCTCCCGTGTTTACCTGTCGTAAAACTGTGAATGAGCATCAAACTCCGCCCAGAAAACGCCCTCCACCTTCTATGGTGTATCATTTGATACCATTGGAATTAGGTCACAACAGTTTGTAAATGAACAATAGCATATTTGATCACATTTCTGTAGAAGCGTGGGCACAATATTTTGATATTTTGCAGTAACTTTTTCAAATTAAACACGCATGCTTCCTATAGAGATGGGCAGTATTTCTGTTACATGTATTTGAATTACCTCTGAGTATTTTGTATTACACTGGGCTGAAATACACTCCAATGTATTTTGTATTACACTGGGCTGAAATACACTCCAATGTATTTTGTATTACACTGGGCTGAAATACACTCCAATGTATTTTGTAACAAGATCCTTTCAAAAGCTGTAATTTCAAAATACTTTTTCTATTCCATTTCTTTATAGCGGTTCCCAATTTTGTGGCCCCCTTCCACCCTAAATTGGTATCAAGTTTGATGGCACAAAGGTGTGATAAGAGCAGCTATTAAATCAACCACATCTAAATGTTTTTTTTTTTTTAAATCAACCATTGCAAAGCATGCTGAGTATTACTCTTATGAGCACTGCCCCACAACAAGCCCAATGACAATACCCAGTGTGCTTTGCAGTTCATTTTCACATATACATTTTGGTAATTTAGCAGAAGCTCTTATCCAGAGTGACAGTACATTCAACTAAGGTAGATCAACAACATCATATCACAGTCATAGCAAGACGTTTATGTAACCTTGACAGAGAATGTTGTTGCTGTTCTGCTGGTTACTTACATTTTATTACATTGGTCTTCAGGGTATTTTGTCATTTATACCCATCCCTGGCTGCCTATACCAAATGCCTGTCTGCACATTCTGTTTGATTTATTGTATATTTGGAAACAATTTAGAAGTAGGCTACAGCCCACACTTTTATGCAAAGGATGAATTGTTGCTCAATATTATGTTTATCAATGGATTATGTTATGTTTCCATGTCCTGCCTTGGTATAGGTTCTGAGATTACAAAGGCTTAGACTGTCTTGCTCCTGTCACACAGCAATACTGTAGCCGACTCAGTGTCAAATATTTGATATAATCTACCGTCTATTTACAAGGTTGGTAGAATGTATGCTGTACGTAGAAAAGGACTGAGTTTCTGAACGAGAAAAACAATGGATCTGTCTGCATAATGTTTGATTTCCAATTGGGAAACATTGTCTGAGCTACTCAAAACATATTGAAATGACATACTGCAGTAGCATACATAGGCCTACTTCCAAGTAATAAAAAGAATATCAACTGTCTCGAGGTTCACCTGGTAAATGAGTCTGTAGGCAATAAAACGGTGCTGCCTGTGGGATCACATACAGAGAAACCTGAAAAACGTAACCAACTTACTTAAATGAGAGATACGCATAATCATTTGTTTCATGGCTACTCCGGGAATATGAACCAATCATTGCTAGAAAAAGGTGAGGAATTTATTCTGCAATGGTCATGAAAATAAAATAGTAAATAGATTCCTAAATCTAATTATTTGAGATTTAAAAAAATATATATTTTTGCTCTTCTCACTAACGGCAAATGGCTGCATCTTGTGATTATGAATAAGCGTCATAATATCCCCCGTTTGCAAAAAAATAAAAATACTTAGTTCTACTTGCAATACAATAGTACAACCACTAGAAGATATGCGTACTCATGGTCTAAAAACACTCACATCAAGTTCAGTATTAAAAGTGGGAAAACTGGTGCATGCACATTTTGGGGTACATGTTTTTTTATACATACTCACCTTTACAAATGAGGCCCCTGGTATCAACATTCCAATAGACTTCACAGGACCAAACATCCATTTTTTGAAGAATTGTTTAAACATCTCTAAAAAAGGTGCTATATTAACTATCCCAGAACAGTTTTTACAGAGTAGCTGTGTGGACTAAATTCTCTGGATGCCACTTCCCAATAGGTAAACAACCGGACCGTCTGCACATGTGCGGGATTCTCTACTTTACACCACTTATTTGTTTTTATGTAGCCATTGCTCCCTCTGCTCCGCTTCCCTTCCTCCTGTTCTCACTCGACCCACACACACGATTGGGTGTCTTTGTCTGGTGTAGAAACTTCACCAAATTGTTGTAACTATAAACAATCATTGTCTGTTGTAACTATAAACAATTGAATTTACCCCCCATACACATTGTACCATATGTGCAGCAGACTGGTCACTCGAATTGACGCGCCTTTGGTTATTAACCATGTTTCCATCAAACCTTGTTATGCGAATAAAGTGCATGCCCATAAAAAAAAAGCATGACAGGACTGACTGAAACAGAAAACGTTTCGGTAAACTTTCCAATTGTCGATAAAACAAAATAGTCTCGACAAGGTGGGATCTTATTGGGTCGGTAAAATTAATTATGCTGAAATAACTTCCCAGAACCCCAGGTAGTAGGAACATATCGCCACAACTTCTAAACATCACCGTTCACGCTAATAGCTAGCCAGCGTAACGTGCTAGCCATCCTGTAACGTGATGTACACTGTTTTCAAATAGAAAAAGTAAAGATGCCATCAGAGGCAGAATGATGTACAGTATGTCGTTGTGCAGAACACTATCCCAGTAAAAAGTGAACACACAATATTTTGTATACCAATGACGTAGAACGCTACAACTACTATAAAGAACTGGAGGAGATTGTTGGACCCATCTATGTGGGAGCTGGCTTGCCACTGGCTGTTTGTGAAGTGTCAAACTCTTCTTAGCAGATACTACAAAAGCAGCTGTGAATAGGCAGTGTATTTCCATATTGCACAAGCTCACCGAGTTCTGATTCAGAGGGTTCTCTTTGTTGCACACAGAAACAATACTGGCTCCTGGATGCAGCACACTTAGGGGAAGGTTCTACGAGTTGCGCTAGATGGTGGTGGACAGAGATCATCCGCTCCTGCCATAGGCTTCCAGTAAAGTCTGTCTGAGGCGCTCTGAAAGCAGACAATTCGTCAGAGGCTGGGGGAAATGGCGTCTGTGGGAGCACGGACAGCTCCATTGAGGCTATCTCCATTTTGAAGTAGTCCATTTTCTTTTTCTAATACTTCTATGCGTTGTTAAACAAACTGAAAGGGTGCATATGGCCACCGGGAAATGTGTTGTTTGAACAAGCATAAAGGAAATGTTGGCGATTTACTGCCACCTCAAGTTATGGAATGTTTGCTCACAAGTATAATTAATTGTCTGATCCCTCCTGATGAACAAAATGGAATTATGTGATCCTACCTTAACCCATAGGAAGTCTCACCCAATTGACTACTTCAAAATGGTGGAAGCCCTCAATGGCAATGTTCATGCAAAAATGTGTTATTTCCATGTAATGATCTCTATTGAACTGCCTGATGTCACGGCCTAGTGCCAACATCCTCGCTGGACACAACATAGTAGCTAGCTAACTAGCAAGGAGGAGATCAGAAGTTATTTTTAATGAGTGCATTTCGTAAGTGGCTAGTTTGCATCCTCTGCCTTCACTAAAACCACTGCAAAGGTTTTGCCTGAAAACGTTTATCAAATCGCGACATCTTTCTACAGGCTACAGAAAGTTTGATTTTACAGGCTTTGGCCCGCCTACCCAAACTCAGGATTTTTTGGGAGAGTTGTCGATCTGAAGAACCTCCCCAGAATTTTTGTTGTTGTTGAAATGTCCAAGAGAATCCAACATGTGCTGTTGCTCTAGGTCTGGGATTTCCGAGACTACTAGCTAACAGGGAAGAACTAGAACCTACAATGCAAACAATGGCTGCTAAGCCTCCCATGCAGGATACTTTCTGTCCCTAACACCAAAAAACGGAATAATATAAAATATGAACGTTTTTATCAAACTAAAACTAAAACTGAATAAAAACCTAGTCGGAAAATGAACAAACTTAACTGAATACATTTAAAAAACAAAAAACAGATGTTTCAAAAAATCTAGTATAGAAACAGAAAACTATAATAATGGAGAACAGTGCTCATTTAATAAAGCTGAATCAATATCTGCAAGATCACATAATGATTCATTAGTGTTCTACATAACTGAATATAATAGCATAGTATAATGTCACTAAGACAAAAACATCCACCTCATTTAAAAAAAAAAAGAGATTTTAGCAAAATGTGCTTTGATTGAAACAAAACCCAGATAAGATACAGTTTAACATCTGCTTTAAAAGTTGTTCACAAAAACACTACATAATTCAAAAATATCTAAATGCATTTTTTCCCATGAAAATGGTTGGCATGCAGATGCTGCATGGGTGTTTCACCCGTAAAACGTGAAGAATAATAATTCACGATGGTGTCGTGAGAAACGTGGAAAAAAAGAGAGAAAATGAACAGCAGCTACGTAAAAAAAAAAAAAAAAAAAAACACAAACCAAAAAAAGGTAAAGTAGCACAAAGTGCAGAACGTGATACAGTTGTTCTGGGGAAGAGGCTTCCAGAGGTTGGCAGGACGGGGGGGCGGAAGAGGGCCGTCGATTTGAACGTGCAGCCTCAGCTTTTTTTTGTGTGTTTCTAACTTGAATTCTACATTTTCAAGAGCTAATTCAGCATCTCTCTACTACCTATTCTACTGGTGCAGTTTGTTAACCCTGGTCCTGGGGACCCAAAGAGGTGAACCATTCTGTCTTTGCCGTAGCACTACACTCGCCCCGTGTAACCAGCCTGATCCGGCCAGCTTATATAAACGATCCGCGCAGCAAATGATTTATGCACGAGATCAGGCTTGGTTGTACGAGGCTAGCACTACACATATGATTCCACTCATCATCAACCCTTTGATTCATTGAATCAGATGTGTAGTGCTAGGGCAAACACTAAATAGTGCACTCCTTTGTCCCCTGGACCAAGAAACACCGCATCTGGTGTATTACCTCCAGCGTAGACCACCTTCTTCCAGGCCTGTGACTCCAGGACCCTGTCGTGAGGGTAGAAGCCCTGGTTGACCATGAAGAGGATCATGGCCACAGCAGTGACCCGCAGGATCACCATGTTACCTCCGGTCAACAGGGAGAGACAGGCCAGGATGGCGGAAGAGTAGATACATGGCAGGCCACGGTACATGAAGGGGATGCCTGGAGATGAATAACCACAGAAAGAGAGACGAGACCTAAATGAAGACCGAATCTGACATTATTCAGTCTTTATTCAGCCTAGACTGTACTTTGAATGATAAATACACGAAGAGTGAAATTGATCATGCCATTATCCTGGCATTTCACGTTTCCTTGCAAAAAGTCACTTACCGCTGGAGAAGAAGCAGAGGCGGACAAACACAGACAGGACGTAGCACATGCACAGGATGTTGTCCATTAAGGCATGTGTCCTCAGGAGCAATGATGTTGCAATCCCAAAGGTTGTGAAATCTGCAAAATCATCCAGTTTAGCACCTGAACCAGAGAGAACGACAGGAATTGACCAGTTATACATTTGTCTCATGACTTGTCTCAGATTAATGTCTACATGCTACTGCTGTGAGGTTAGTTCACTGCTAACATAAAACCAAACAAGTTGATCTAATCTCGTTGATGCCAATGGTCTACTTCTCCCTTTCCTGTGTGCGCATTTGTGTTTATGTAAAAAGGGGTCATCTGTAGTGGAAATGTCGGTGTCAGCATAACAGGCCTGCCACTTTCCTTTGTAAACAACATTCCCGAATGCCACAGTCTGCTTGTCCCCCCAGAGCAGGGAGCATGTTGTCACCGAGAGTCGAGCAGGAGGTGATTCTGACCCCAGCTTCAATGAACGAGATGGAATTCCACAGCACAGGGGTCAACAATTTCAGCAATTTCAGATATGTTGAGTGCCGAAAGCATTGGGATAAAACAGACAATTGGAGCATGAGCCCCCCCCAAATCAGACTGCTTAGTCGGAAAGTGAAAGTTCAACTGACACAAAAACGGGGGCACAACAACACCCACCTGCAAAGTCATGCAGAAAAACAGTGTTGGAACACAAAGCCCCTGAAATATCCGGGTGACGATGCATTGTGGTGCTGGGAGCTATTTCAGGCAGCCGTGGGATCCATGGCAGTGTAGACGTGACTATCTGCACACAGGAGGTCGTTATGTATAAAGCCACCTGCATGTGCCTTTTTATTACGTCATATCCCGTTTTGATCACTTGAGAATATGCTGTGTCGTGTACAATAGGAGTTTGCTTTAAAAAATATATATATATTTAAATAAACTTTTTAAAATTTTATCATTAGCTAGGCTATTTCCTAATAATACACAGTCTACGGCAGACAGAATTCAACAAAGACATGGAACCAGTGCAATGCAGAGAAGATAATTTACTGATCTACCTACAGAGATAGAAGCTGATCAGCACAGCTAAATGACAGCAAGTACACTTACTGCAACGAGATTCGTTTTTCTGTGGTTTGCTATCGCTTAAGTTCCCTTTGGATTCTCCCAAACATTAATGAATGTTTTTAATAGGGTATTTGTAAGGAAAACCCGTTTGGTACAAACTTGTTGCAGTATACAACCTACTGTCCCATAGGAGAACCCTTTTTGGTTCCAGGGAAAAAAGTATATGTTGGGCTCCATGTAGAACCCTCTGTGGAAACCCAACAGTTTTACATGGTACCAAAACGGTTATTCTAAGGGTTCTCCGAAGGGGACAGCCAAATAACCTTAAGGTTCTGGATAGCACCTTTTTTGTTTATGCTGATTGGGTTCTATCTCTAAAATATGTATATACAGTGCATTTTGTTACATTACAGCCTTATTCTAAAATTGATTAAATAGTTTTTCCTTCCTCATCAATCTACACACAATACCTCATAATGCAAAGCAAAAACAGATTTTCTTTCTAATCAAATGTTTTTGTTGTGGAAAAAATGAGATGACATTTACATAAGTATTCAGACCCTTAACTTAATTCTTTGTTGAAGCAACTTTGGCAGTGATTACAGCCTCAAGTCTTCTTGGCACACCTGTATTTTGGGAGATTCTCAAATTCTTCTCTGCAGATCCTCTCAAGCTCTGTCAGGTTGGATGGGGAGCGTTGCTGCACAGCTATTTTCAGGTCTCTCCAGAGATGTTCGATCGGGTTCAAGTCCGGGCTCTGGCTGGGCCACTCAAGGAAATTCAGAGACATGTTCCGAATTCTTCCATTTAAGAATGATGAAGGCCACTGTGTTCTTGGGGACCTTCAATGCTGCAGAAATGTTTTGGTACCCATCCCCAGATCTGTCCCTCGAAACAATCCTGTCTCGGAGCTCTACGGACAATTCCTTCGACCTCATGGTTTGGTTTTTGCTGACATGGCTGTCAACGGTGGGACCTTATATAGACAGGTGTGTGCGCCTTTCCAAATTATGTACAGGATGATCAATAGAAACAGGATGCACCTGTGCCCAATTTTGAGTCTCAAAGTGTCTGAATACTAATTTACATAAGGTTTCTGTTTTTTATTTGTAATAAATCTGCAAAAATGTCTAAACCTGTTCTCGCTTTGTCATTATGTCAGTATTGTGTGCATATTGATGAGGAACAAATCAATTTTAGAATAAGGCTGTAAAGTAACAAAGTGAGGTGGGGGGAGATCATGGGGTCTGAATAATTTCCGAATGCACTGTAGGTTGGTAAATTTTCTTCTGAATTATACATGGCATCTATTTTTGTCTTTTAAGGTCGTAACCGTTGCGTTGCCCATTAGGCCATTTGATCCATCAGCTATAATGACCAGCGCCAGTAGTAGATGGCTGTGTTGTGTGCATCACTAGCCTGATCCTGTTTGTGGTGTCTTTCCCGCTCATAGTCCTTGTCATAACTACATGTTTCAGGCTAGTGAATCATCAGTGTCTCAGTGGAAGTTTAGCCCCGGCTAGAGGTATTGGACACCACTCCACTCACCTAGTGGTGAGCATGCATCAAGTCGCCTGGCAACTGCCCCATCTGCCAAATCCAGCAGGTAGCCAATCAGGACCAGCCAGCAGGCTGCATGTTGGTGGCTGCAAAAGGAGGGTAAAATGTTGGGTTGCAGTTTTACAAAATAGAAATGACAATAGTAAGACATTACATGATACAACTGTAATTACACAGTAACCTATGGATTACTTGTTCATTACCACTGTACTTATGGCAATATCACACCAAGGGCTGCTTTTTATTTTTGGATTAACTTGTGGCTTTTACAGAGTAAGAAAAACACATATCATACAATAAAACAAGGCTAAAAAACAATAAACAAAGGGGAATAAAGAGCATAACTTTGATACAGAAATAGATAAACAAGAGGAACAGACAGACAAAACAATAAAAAAAGACTCCATTTTTGACAGCATCACTTTTGATTTAAACAAAACCTTCCATGCACGTTTGTCCATAGAAGAAGTGGTCCTTAAGTTAATTTTTCCCTGAATGCAAAAATACAAGAGATAAAAGGTGCTCAAAGTTGACCCATTTTTCATACCCCCACCATACCATGACACATCCGTGTCTTCATCACTGGAAAAGATCAATGGTTGAGTTTCATATAATTTCAAAGCTTACAGTGTGGTCAAACTATTTGATTATTTATTTCAAACATGTTTTTGCTAATTTATGTTAAAGAGAACAAAAATACATTTCTAGTATATATATTTTTTAAATCCAGACAACCCTGTTTGTAAGCGTTTAAATTATATCTCAAAACGTGTATATTTTCCATTTCCTACAATGGCCAAATATGTATGGAAGGTTTTGGTCAAGTCAAACGGGGTGCTGTCAAAAATTGATTGAATTTAAATGGATTTATGCAGATCATAGACATACAAGCACCAGACGACACAATCACAGAGGTCAAGTATGTGTAAAAAGTTTTAAAAAGCCGACATACAGTGCATTCGGAAAGTATTCAGACCCCTTGACTTTCCACATTGACACGTTACATCCTTATTCTAAAATGGATAAAATATTTTTCACCTCAAATCTACACACAATAACCCATAATGACAAAGCGACAACCCGGTTTTTGAATTTGCTAACTTACATAAAAAAAAAATAGAAATACCTTACTTACATAACTATTCAGACCCTTTGCTATGAGACTCGAAATTCAGATCAGGTGCATCCTGTTTCTATTGATCGTCTTCCTAGAGCTGGCCGCCCGGCCAAACTTAGCAATCGGGGGAGAAAGGCCTTGGTCAGGGAGATGATCAAAAACCCGATGATCACTCTGACAGAGCCCCAGAGTTCCTCTGTGGAGATTGAACTATTTGGCCTGAATGGCAAGCATCACGTCTGGAGGAAACCTGGCATCATACCTACGGTGAAGCATGGAAGTGGCAGCATCATGCTGTGGGTATTTTTTCAGCGGCAGGGACTGAGAGACTAGTCAGGATCGAGGGAAAGATGAACGAAGCAAAGTACAGAGATCTTCGCACCAGAGCACTCAGGACCTGGCCTCCCAGCCAAACTAAGCAATCGGGGGAGAAAGGCCTTGGTCAGGGAGGTGACCAAGAACCCAATGGTCTTGCTCCCCAGAGTTCCTCTGGGAGATGGGAGAACTTTCCAGAAGGATAACCATCGCTGCAGCACTGCACCAATCAGGCCTTTATGGTAGAGTGGCCAGGCGGAAGCCACTCCTCGGTAAAAGGCCCATGACAGCTTGCTTGGAGTTCGCCAAAAGGTATCTTAAGGACTCTCAGACCATGAGAAACAAGATTCTCTCATCTGATGAAACCAAGATTGAACTATTTGGTCAATACCAAGCATCAGGTCTGGAGGAGACCTGGCACCATCCCTATGGTGAAGCATACGGTGGCAGCATCATGCTGTAGGGATGTTTTTCAGCGGCAGGGACGGAGAGACTAGTCAGGATCGAGGGAAAGATGAACGAAGCAAAGTACAGAGAGATCTTCACTCCAGAGAGCTCAGGACCGGAGACTGGGGCGAAGGTTTACCTTCGAACAGGACAATGACCCTAAGCACACTTCGGTACAAGCCTCTGCATGTTCTTGAGTGGCCCAGCCAGAGCCCGGACTTGAAGTCGATTCAACATCTCTGGAGAGATCTGAAAATAGCTGTGCGGCAATCCTCCCCATCCAACCTGACAGAGCTTGAGGATCTGCAGAGAAGAATGTGAGAAACTCCCAAATACATGTGTGCCAAGCTTGTAGAGTCATACCCAAGAAGACAAGGCTGTTATCGTTGCTAAAGGTGCCTCAACAAAGTAGTGAGTAAAGGGTCTGAATTCTTATGTAAATACTTAAGTAAATGTGATAATTTTTTATTTTGAATACTTTTGTGGAAATCGCACCAGGCCAGGCAGTCCTGAAATTAAATGTGGGCTTTGTTTTGGCCAAGTTAGTTCAAAAAGGGGTTCCACATCTTAAAGAAATGCTGTAGAGAAAGCCTCATTGGGAATTAAATCAATGATCCTTTGTTCCCATTGACTTCTTGAGGGAGCCTTATCAGATGGCCACAGCAGAAGAATACATTTGTAGTTAAGTGTTAAATCCTCATCTCTTGTTCCCAGTATACAAGAATTTGCACCCAGCTGGGGAGAGCATTCAAATAAACTTTATCCATCTCTTGTAGAACCTCTGACCACATTTTTCTATGGAAGGCCAATTCCAGAAACAATGAATGAAAACCTGAAACCCTGAAACTATTACAGACTGCACAAATTAGGGTTAATTCTATACCTAGACACAGGAGTAACATACAGTTGACGTAGGATCTTAAAATTGCATTTAGGGCAGCTTTGTTGACAGAAAACATCATAAACGGTATCTTCTACTTACTGACGGCTTTTCGTGCCATAGACACTTCAGAAACAGTATATCATTTAACACCACCAATGCTTTAAGGGTGGTGGTTGATGTGTGCTGTATGTTTTAGAGCCGACGGTCAGACGACCTGACCTTGATAAGCTGCTTGCGTTCATCTGGCTTCCCTCAACAGCGCAGCCTTTTTTTTTTTGGCAGGACATGCGCTTGTGTCAACCGTCAACAGGACATTCAAAAAAAAGAAAATCCTTACAGATATAACAAAGATGTATACTATAATAACATAACACTGCCACTGTCTATGTTAGCTATAGTATGGTTTTGTCAAAGAAAATCAGATACTGTATGCTGTGTTCACTCACCCGTTCAGGCTGCAGAGAATAGAGGCCATGCCCATGAGCATGTTGGCCATAGACAGAGCATTGGCTGCATTTTTGCGTACAAACTCCTTGAGCTGGACACCTGTGGCCTGCTCGCTTAGAAATAGCTTATTGGTACGCTGGAAGAAACCTGAGAACAGTGAGGACAGTGATTGCTATTAGCTGGTGGTCTATGTTAGATTCACTTAGCTGCTCTTAAGAGGATTGTAGCTAAAACACTACAGATATGATAGGACCATATCATATCTGATGGACATACCTAAACTGCTGTACAGTATGTAAATCCTGTTTAAACGGATATGTCAAACAAACCAAACACGCAAAAGATAATCATTGCTTTAACCAATATTTTCTTTGCCAATTATCAGCTTTAACGTGTTTGGCTTGCTACTTGTGGCCCCTCAAGACCAGGATAGAATCAGAAGCTGTACCAAGATATGAAAAAAGATGAATGCAAATTAAAAGGGAAAAAGTCAAACCTCATGCACCCAACCTACTGTGCAGCATCCAACCTACAGTAGTACTAGTAACCAGCAGATTTCAAGTATAGGCGAGAACCTAAATAAAATTCACAAGTGGTTTAGGTTGTGCTTAAAAAAAAAATGTATAGTTGTTACACAGTATTAAATAATGTATTTGTTATCAAAGAATGAACATTTGCAAAGAAACTTCATTTTTTATATACAAATTGTACATTATTTACAAACCTATGCAAGATTGATTCATGTAGCTAATAAAAAGTAGTGGCACTTACCAAGAAGTATGTAAGTTTATTGGAGACCCACCATTCGATAGACTAATCCACTTTTCAGAAAAGGGGCTGGCACAGTATGTACAGTAACCATCATTTGGTAGTGTTAATATTCTCATAGTCATTGCCACACGGAATACTTATTCAGCAAATATATAGTGCATGTATAGCTGAGACGGGCTGGTGGGGAGAGAGTAAGTGACTGTCCACACATGGTACTATACTATTGTAATGGACTGTCCACACATAGTACTATAGTGCAACCCTGAGATAATGAGTCTACTGGGCTGTTGATTCATTAGGCTAGTTGACTGGCAAAACAGTGACCTGGAACAATGACAAAGGACATGACAGCAACATTCACATGGATGGGTAGCTTTTAAAAAGTGTCAATGGCAGTTTGCTTGTTCAGTTTTTTTTCTTTCTTCCATAGTTTGTATTTTGTGGAAATGTCATAGTAATGACATAATTTCCTTATACATTTGTTATGTGAAAGCCAAGTATTGTTATATCAAAGTTCCTATCAGTGTAATACTGTGTAATTCCACCATTATGGTTATTAAAGTAATCGAAGAGTGTAAGGGCAATTTAATTGGACTTTCATTGAATTAATGATGCCAGAATCTTGAAGCATTAAAAGGCATCATAGATAGGTTATCTTACTTAAAAAGCAAGATGGTCCAGTGACGCTAGGTACTTCACTATGGCCAGGGCTGTTTTTTGTCCTTGCAATGCTGAGGGTTTTCAAAGAAGGCAAACAAAGGCTCTTTGTTCTTGAGTGTCTGTGGCTTCGCTATGGAGTTTGGATTTCACACAGAAGTTAATAAGCCGAGGTGATAAAAGTAGCCAAGAGATTATTCTCTGCCGACAAAGACCCATATACCTCTACATAAAATAAACATAAATAAAAAAGTTACCATAGCAACCCTTTTTAAAACTAAAAGAGTCTAACAAACTAACGTCTGTACGTGAAAAAGGGTTAAAGTCATGTTCCTACTATTCTGTTTTGCACACAGAACTTCGTGTGATTCCAAAGCCAGTCGAGTTCAAGAGACTCTTCATCTGAAAGAAAACAGTGTATGAGACATAGCACAAGCCAACAACAACTTTTAAGAAGTTCACTTGACAAGCATGCTTCTCATTTCTGATTTACATTTGACATTACTTGGCTTTCGACAACCTAACCAGAAAACCCCAAATAGTAAACTATGGCGAATCAATAAGCAGATACATTTACAGTATCTGCCACTAATCTTTGTCTGTTTGCCTAGAATGTCAACAAATATCGAAAAATATTGAAATATTGACCCAGTTAGCAGCTCTTCTGGAAAAATAAAAAAATTGCCAACTTGTTTTTCATAACTCAATGGAAAGGATATGTCAGGTCTGATCCCTAATCCGGCCAGTCAATACTGTCTCACCACTGATAAATACCACCAAGTATCAAGCCAGAGCCAGATACATTCACACTTTTAAGTTTATATATTTCTGGGCTTATAGTCACAGTGTCTCAGAGTAGAAGTCCCGATCTAGGATCAGTTTTGCCTTTTAGATCATAAGCAATAAGACAGTGGGGACCTACTCTGAGACGCTCTGTGAATACAGGCCCAGGATGTCTGCCTATTAAGACGAGCATGGGGGGCAAATTTCACAACTGGGAAATTATGGAATATGTACATTTAAAAAAACATCATGCTCACACTTTAACTGAGAAATAATTTCCTATTAATTTAATATTACAAAAATGATGAAAAATAATAACAAAAACAAGATATTATCGTAGCATTACATTCTACCTAATCACATACAACCTGCATTAACATTTGATTATAGATTTAATTTTGATGAGTAACTATGTATTATCCACTCTACAATTTAAGTTGACAACTTGCTATATAACTCTAAGCTAGTATAAGTACAAGAAAAACTGATCTGAGTTGTGAAAAAATATATATATAATAATAAACTACACCGGTTTTGCATGATTCTTACCAGGCCTTGGCTCTAGTGTTGACGCAGAAAATCACAACCATGTCATGCACATTTGTCCAGGGGCATCCAGCAATAAGCACTTACCAGAGGATGGAGTCAGCAGAATCATGATTCTCTCTGCGTCAGTCTGCCCACAGCACAGCAGCTAGAAAACAGTCTACATTTAGAGACTGTTACCCAGAAACAGATTAAACCTAGTGCTGGACTGAAAAGCATACTTAATGAAAAGCTTAAAATATCATTTTCAGTCCACGACTAGACTTGTGTCCAGGTAACTGGCCCAACCACTTGCCTTATGCAAGTGTTGGATTGACATTAAAAGTTGCTCTATTGGCAGGGCATGATGAAGAGCAGTTGGGCAAATTGAGACTGCTCTGATGTTGCCCCATTGGACAGGATACATTTTTTAAACTGCAAGAATTCCAGTAGCCTAAAACTATTCTTTCTAGTTCCGGCCCACTGTTTAATTGAAAGACGGACAATCGGTACATTCAAATGTCACCTCGAAACATAACACTCAATTGTTATTTTTCTTTAATAGCAAATGATCATGCGTCTCAGACCAATATTATACTGCCTTATTCATTGACTCACCATACAAGTTAAGTTACACACTGATGGAAGGCCATCATACAGTATATACTGTGTCCAGGAATGTCCAACTGATTGATCGTCAATGACTTTAATTTTCATTTGGCCATCTATCAGTCTTAATGTCATGATCAACTTCATAACAAACAGAAAAACCACTGCTACAATAGCTAATGGCGCACGTAAATCATGTCTTATTTAGAGCTTGAGTTTTTAAGCCATGTCTATTTGTCAATGATGGTATGCTCCAAAACAATTAGCACTACTGGTTTAGTCCTCTGCAGTTGATAATTGACCGAGCGATCTTCTAATCATTCTCGGAATGGACTCTTGTCAGGCATAAATGAACACTGTATGCCTGCAGTACCTCAATCACCCATCAATATCTCAGAAATTGCAATGAATGTCTGAAGCGAATTTTTTTCCACAAAAATTAATAAATGACATTAGGCTCATAGTAGCATAGTCATGTTGCACGCTATACCAGCGTTATCTAGTCTAGTCAAATACACTCCTATATATAAGATTGTCATTTTCAAAGGAAAATCTATTTCAAAAGCAATAATTCTAGTTCATTAACTACATGATAAATGTACTACACACACTTAAAGTACTAGATGATTTAGCTACAATGCCATGGATCACAAGGCACTCAGTGCTGCTCACCTATGCTATTGGTTGAGCCAGTGGGTGTGCGCCATAGAGATGGATAGAGGTCTCATCTTTGTCTCAATGTCGCTGCCCATGCAACCTCCATATGTGGCTGTGGATCCAACTATTTCAGGATATTTCATTTTAGTTGAGTTTTGGCCACATGAGAGAACAATGTGGTGGTGTTTTTGTCTTACAGTAGCCTAACTTTATACTATGCTATTATATTTTGTGTGAAATAAAAATGTAGTGGTTGAAGTGTTTCCATTACCCATTTAGGCAAATGGTGCATTAATAAAATTGCAGACAGCTTGGATGCCCTCCCAACCTATCGGTTTCATGTCTCAGGTAGCCCACAAGGATAGAATGCAATAATTGACTAATATTTGACATTCTAATAGTACTCATGTGTCAACGTGTTGCCATGGTGAAACTTGTCAGCCAACCAGAAAAGCAAGGTGAAGCAATTCACACATTGTTGAAAGTGAGGACAATCCTTGCCCTGCAAATAAACTTAATTTTTATAGTTGAAAAATAAGAGTTTACTGTATGTCGTGTTCTGTATTATTTGTTTTGTACCCAGAACTCTGGGTCTTATTCCTGTCTGCTCTTTTACGTTTAGATAAGAATTGCATACCTGTCTTGTATACCTATACACCATTCGTGTGTGTTCAATAAAAAATATTTGAAACAAAAATACGAGTTTACAAGCAGAAGACACTTAGAATTAAAATGTCGAGTGGAGCTTTGTGACATCACGTGCCTCTTGTAACTTCTAAATTATTCGGCAAATCATCATGTTTTATGAAAACAGTTTTTCCCTTGTCGCAATAAAAAAAGTTTCACAAAAACAAATCCACTCGAACGGATAAAAATGTTTATCTTTAGAAAATGTATCCTTCTGTCGCAGCCGGCCACGACCGGGAGACCCATGGGGCGGCGCACAATTGGCTCAGCGTCGTCCGGGTTAGGGGAGGGTTTGGCCGGCAGGAATGTCCTTCTCCCTTCACGCACTAGCGACTCCTGTGGCAGACCGGGCGCAGTGCACACTGACACGGTTGCCAGGCGCACGGTATTTCTGTCGGCTGGCTTCCGGGTTAATTGGGCATCGTGTCAAGAAGCGAAGGTTGAGAGCCGTGGTTGGGTTGTGTTTCGGAGGACGCACGGCTCTCGACCTTCACCTCTCCTGAGTCCGTTCAGGAGTTGCAGGGATGAGACAAGACTAACTAACTAACTGGATACCATGAAATTGGGGAGAAAACGGGATTTTAAAAAATTATATATTTTTTTAATCCTATATCCAATTACAACTATTTTTTGGGCAACATTGCTTTTGTCTAATAATCTTGAGTTGGTGGAAACCCGTCTACTGGCTGATAGCTCCCAACCCATAGGAATCTAAATCCAGTTGACTATAAATTGCTGAAGCCCTCAATGGCAATGTCCATGCTAAAAATGTGTTATATTCAAGTTGAGAGCTCTACCTATCTCTATTGTGTGCGCACACTACGCAGTTTCTTCACTACAATAGCCACGCGCAACTACATCAATTCCTTACTAACCTTACAAAAAAGATTGCAGTCAGAGTGCAGTATGGTGCAAATACTGCGTCCTACATACGTTTTTTTTTTTACTGCAGTAATTTTGCAGTATAACTGCAATTAATGCGTCCAAAATATCACCGTCGACTGCAGTTACTGCACATTTACTAGTTTCAAATCTGCAATATTTTTTTGTAAGGGTTTCCCCTAAAATGTGTAAACTCGAGTGTTAAACGCATCATTCTCACAGTAGATGTATTTTTCAAAATACAATAATTTTCAAAATACAAAAACAAAATGGTTGCTGCAATTTATTTTATACCAAGTGCGTCACACATTTAGGGGACAAAATCTACAATTCATTGCCTTTCTAAATAGAATTGACTGAAATGCTTATAATAATTATATATGGAAGTCAACAATCGGTATTCTGCGCACTATGTAAACTGATTTGAGGATAGTTTAAACTGTCTGACTTACCTGGAAGGACCTAAAGATGATGCTGAAATAGTGCAAATGATTGACACGGCTTCAATGGAACTAAGCAATCGTATTAAATGAATCTCTTCTGTAATAATTACTTCTTCATGTGTACAAAGTGGTTGTTTGTTGCATCCCAATAACGTTTCAGTGGTTCACCTGTAAAAAAGCATCTCAGTCTGCGTCTCTGCGCGCCTGCTTTTAAAGTCCAACAGAAGAATCCGCTAGAATATTCCACCGGATGTGACGCACAATAAACTGTCTTTCGTTTGTCTGGCTACTGTACTGTACAACTTTACATTATGAGAATATCATAATTTCACTGATGGATTTAGTTATAACACAAGTGTAGTTGGTAATCTATTTTCTAAATGAACATTAACATATGTGACGCACTCTATCATAATCAGTCGGAAGTCGCTATGGCTAATTTCCATATGGTGGTTGTCAACATTTTGATTTTTCGCGGTTTGGTTTCATCTGGTTTTAACAAAACAATGTATTTGCTTTCATAATCTGTATGTTTCAACGTATAATTCAGAGTATAAATATGTATTTTTTATCTTATAAAGGTAGAATGAAACATAGCAACGGAACACTTTTCCCATCGGTTCGGCGGACGCTAGCTTGTGACACACCAGTTTGACCTCGCATTGGTACTGTAGGCCTACTTATGTTGTTATTTTTCTGAGTAAATTCAGGTAGCATTCATCGTCCTGCGTGTGTGTAAACCGTGGCAGACAGCATTTTAAATAAGGAGATGTGCATAAAGATAAACATCCTATGTGTTTATGGATCCTTTCCCCTTAATGTGTCTTTTCAAAGACAGACATCTCTAGTTCAGTAAAATAAGGAGTCTATTGCTTCACTACTTTAGTCTTCACTTCTTGTTACTAGGTAAATAACCAACAGCCATTGATAACCACAAGGTGAATACGATGAGGAAACAGTCCATGTCAGCAGGGCCCATCTTTTAATGAAAAAGCATTTATTTAAATCTCTAGTTGAGTAAAATAATTTATGTTCTGATTAGAATATAATCCAGAAAATTGCAGTAAACACCGCCACACCCAGGCATGTTCTATTCTCAGTCTCCAATATAATCGCATAGTTTTACATCTCCGTGTAAAAAGGCGTCCCATGGTCTACTTCGTCAACGAGCTCAATGTATTCCAAACACTTGTGGTAAGAAGATGATCCCAATAATTGAGGTATCCTAGTAAAACGATGCATCCCTCTGGTATAATCTATTGCGAACTCAAATATATTTTACTTATAAAGTCAAAGACGAAATTAATTGCAAACCACTAGTCTCAAATATATTAGCATAACTAGGCTACACAGGACCCATTTAAAATGAGGAACAGTCTCATTTTACAAAAGTGCTCAAATCCAACATGCCTTAGCTCTGCCGATTGGGGCGTGGTTTACGGAGCGCTCTCTGAAATATGCGTTCGTATCGGCATATTCCACTGGATTGAGTTATCTCACCATAGCGGAACTATTGTATCTGCGCTAACAAAACCTACACCGAAATCGCTATTTGTTTTGAATCAAGTTGCAATGGCCTATTTAATGGGATGATTTTC
Organism: Oncorhynchus nerka; assembly: GCF_034236695.1. Lineage (NCBI taxonomy): Eukaryota > Metazoa > Chordata > Actinopteri > Salmoniformes > Salmonidae > Oncorhynchus > Oncorhynchus nerka. The sequence goes on from NC_088415.1 coordinate 38,225,432, forward strand.
CTTTGTGCCCAATCAAAAATACTGTAGCATAACATGGGCGGTAAAACATTTTTGTTTTTTAACCTCCGGCTACACTCTCTCGCTCTTCAGATCTGTTAAAACCCCATCATATATTAGTCAGTCACACATTGTCCCTACTTTACTGCCTACACACACTTTCGATAGCTTTCTACTGCATCAATGGATTCCCACGAGAGATATATAGTAACGCTGTGCTAGGAGCTGGTCTTCTTCGGTGGTGTTTATTGGCTGTTGGTATCCAATGTTATGGTGCATTACCGCCACCTACTGTACTGGAGTGTGGGCCAGAGACAGGGAGAAACTAAATCTACCTGCCAGCCCCGTTGCTCTTAAATAATAATATTTGAGACTATATCTAATGACGTTCTAGTCAAAATATTTTTCTGTATCCCCTTCTCCCTCATACTAGAGCTCAGCCTCTCTCTTTCCCTCTGATACTGCCCACACTGTAGCGATACATGATCCACGATCAATAATCACACTTCCCTGTTGGATGCTTTCCTATCACATAAGGTCTACACTGCACATGAATCAGAGCAAATAACTACTCTGTCTGGCTTGACTTCCTCCACCCACTGCAAGGCCCACAGTATGGCAATCAGCTCCGCCGTATATACAGCCAGATGATCTGTAATACATTTCCTGACTTTCACCCCACATTCCTGTACTACAAATGCTGACCCAGTATGTACTGTCCTTTGATCTTTTGAACCATCTGTGTAAATGGCCACAACATCCTGATGCACAGTATCCAGATGTTTATTAAACAAATCAGATGGATCAACACACTCCCTATCTTTCTGTAATCTCTCCAACACTTCTAGATCAACTACTGGAGGCGAGAGTAGTCATGCTGGATTTACAGGAATAGCTACCGTTCGACTAAACTCCCTTCCATACAGTCCCATCTCCTTTGCCTAGGTATTACCCACCCACCCACAAAAGCTTGTGTTCTGTCTTCGCTCATGTTCCTAGCATGCCTGTAAAATCCCTTTCGAAGGATGAGACACCCCATGTCCCTGTGGGTTGACACAATAATTCATTGCCAGCTGCTGTCTCCTAATCTGCAATGGCATATCCCCCCCATCTCCACCTGTAGTGCAGCCACTGGGGACGTCTGAAACGCCCTACTACATATTCTGAGTCCTTGCCTCTGTATGACATCTAGACTTTCCAATAAGGTCCAAACTGCCGAATCAAAGGCTTTACTGCTATAGTCTATTACAGATCAGATTAATACAACATACATGGTCCTCGATGAGGAACGGCCAGCCCCCCACTCCTTCCCCGTCAGCCCGGATCAATGCAACATACATGGTCCTCGATGAGGAACGGCCAGCACCCCACTCCTTCCCCGTCAGCCCGGATCAATGCAACATACATGGTCCTCGATGAGGAACGGCCAGCCCCCCACTCTTTCCCCGTCAGACCGGATCAATGCAACATACATGGTCCTCGATGAGGAACGGCCAGCCCCCCACTCCTTCCCCGTCAGACCGGATCAATGCAACATACATGGTCCTCGATGAGGAACGGCCCCCACTCCTTCCCATCCCCCACTCCTTCCCCGATCAGCCCGGATCAATGCAACATACATGGACCGGATCTCGATGAGGAACGCCAGCCCCCCACTCCTTCCCGTCAGCCCGGATCAATGCAACATACATGGTCCTCGATGAGGAACGCCAGCCCCCACTCCTTCCCGTCAGACCGGATCAATGCAACATACATGGTCCTCGATGAGGAACGGCCAGCCCTCCCACTCCTTCCCGTCGATCAGACCGGATCAATGCAACATACATGGTCCTCGATGAGGAAAGGCCAGCCCCCACTCCTTCCCGTCAGACCGGATCAATGCAACATACATGGTCCTCGATGAGGAACGGCCAGCCCCCACTCCTTCCCCGTCAGACCGGATCAATGCAACATACATGGTCCTCGATGAGGAACGGCCAGCCCCCACTCCTTCCCGCAACATACAGACCGGATCAATGCAACATACATAGTCCTCGATGAGGAACGGCCAGCCCCCACTCCTTCCCAGTCAGCCCGGATCAATGCAACATACATGGTCCTCGATGAGGAACGTCAGACCGGATCCAGCCCCCACTCCAGCCCCCTTCTTCCCAGTCAGACCGGATCAATGCAACATACATGGTCCTCGATGAGGAACGTCCAGCCCCCACTCCTTCCCCGTCAGCCCGGATCAATGCAACATACATGGTCCTCGATGAGGAACGCCCAGCCCCCCCCCACTCCTTCCCCCGTCAGACAGCGCATCACATTTAGCACCTTCTTACACTTTCCCACCACTCTCTCAATGTGTTCTGCCTAGGTCAGTCTAGTGTCAAAGTATACCCCAAGGAACCTGAAGGCACCCACCCTCTCCAAGTTTCTCCCATATAACCTCAAGCATACCTCATCTCCCACCTACCTCCTGGAAAAGAACACAGAGTTTTCTCTACAGAGAACCTGAATACCCACATTAATGCTCACCGCTCTACCTCGTCAATTGCTTCGTGTACCATCCTGATGTATGGCACATTTCTTCCCCTCTCCCATAAGGGCCCATCATCAGCAAATAATAGCCAGCTGTACCTGAGAGTAAACATCACTGATCATGATTGAGAACAACAGAGGACTAATCACGCTCCCCTGTGGTGTATCGTTATCCACCAGGTAGCTGCCTGATAGAGACTTCCCCACCCTCACCTGGATAGACCTTCCAAACAGGAAATCCTTTATCCAGTTGTACATTCTTCCTCCCATTTGTACATTCTTCCTTCCTTCCATATTATCAAGCTTGATTAACAACCCCTCCTTCCACATCATATCATGCGCCTTCTCCACATCAAGAAAGACAGCTACAACAGTCTCCTTGTTCACCTGAGCCTTCCTGACCTCTGCTTCTAAGCAGAGCACTGGGTCCATAGTTCCCCTACCCTTCCTGAACCCACTCTGATGTGGCTATACTATCCCCCTGCTCTCCAGGAAGTAAGTTAGACTCTCCATAATCATACGTTTCATAATCTTACATACATGTGATAAAGCTATTGGCCGATAGCTTGTTGGCCTCATTGGGTCCTTCCCTGGCTTCCCGGATTGGTACCACTACTGCCTCCTTCCAACTGCCTGGTAGTTTCTCCTCCTTCCACCCTCTGTTGTACAACACCAATACCTTATCCAGTGCCTCATCACTAAGATGGGCCAACATAACATAGCACACCTCATCTTTCCCAGGTGAAGTTAACCCAGCCTTACCTTGCCCTTTCACCTCTGCCATGGAAAATGGTGCATTCAACGCATTATTTATATCCTCCCTCCCATCCAACACTCCAGGATGCTCCTCTCTCATTCTCTCTCTCTTCCTCTGCCCTCCTCTGACAAATTTGCCAAGCTATGTACTTGGACAACTGCTTTGGCCATTATCTCTGCCTTCTCATCTGTTACTGCCACATCCTTCCCACTCGTCAACACTGGATAATCCCACTCCCTTCTGACCCCACTCATCCTCTTAATCATCCCCCACACTTCTCCCACTGGTGTCGCCCTTCCAATGGTGTCACAGAACTGACGCCAACATGACCTCTTTGTCTGACGGATATTTCTCCTCACCAGGGCCTGGGCCTGCTTATACTGAATTAGATGTTGGAAGTTATGTGTTCCTTTCAGTACTCTAAATGCCCTGTTCCTACTCCTCACCATTTCCCCACACTCCTCCGTCCACCATGGGACTACTTAGCTCCCCCTCCATGAACTCTTAGGTATTGTCGGGTTCACCTAGGGGTCATGAAAAGGGTTATACCAAAATGTTTGATGTATTAGAATAATTGATTATGCTTATGTTTTATTAATAGAAGGGGAGGGGTTAGACATGTGTGACTGAGACAGAGCTCTGCAGGGGAGTGTGGGAGATAAGAGACTAGTCAGACATTCCACAATAAATCAACTTAGGGGAGGGGATATTTATTGCCTAGCTTTTACATAACACTGAAACTCTATGTTTGTATAGCTATGGGATGCAGGGTTTTGCTCTCAGGAGTAAAAAGGTAATGACGTAGTCAGTGACCTCACTAAGGTGGGACTTCGGTTTAATAAAACAACTTGAGACCTTTTGTTTGATCCAGAACTTACTCGGAAACATGCGTGCCATGTTCCTGTTTGTCAACTTCTGTCTGCAATTGCATTAAAAAAGGTTTTTGAAGGATTTCATTAAATATATTGTCATAATGCTAATTTCACCAATGAGCCAATGATTATTGACAAGGACGAAATAAACAAACCCTAACAGTATAGCCTCAGTAGCTTCCCCCACTAACGCTGTTCTCACCCAGTTATTCATACTATCCACATCCCCTCTCATATCCACCCGAGCCATCACCTGCTCACTCAGCTTCTGAAATGGATCCCACTTTGCCCTTCCAAAAACACACCTTCCTACTCCATCCACTGACACCTCCTCCTCCCTCCGGCCTACTGTGCATACTATAGGGTAATGATCACTCCTTACTATCGACTCCTCCCATACCTCCCACTCACAGATTCCTGCCATCGCACTAGGTACCAGAGTGAGGTCCAAGACAGACTCTTTCCCTGTGGCTACATCAATCCTGGTCCCTCGGCCATCATTCAGGCACACCAGATCTTTCATTTGTAGTTCACTACCACTATCACCCCTCCTCTCAACCACACCTCCACTACCACATCTCCACCACCACATAATCCTGTTCAACACCTTTGCCTGGCATCATGTAGGGACGTCCTTGCTTTAGGAAGGTGGCACATCCCCCCCCTACATCTCTGTCCCTGCGAACCACTACATATCCCTATATGATAAACTCCACAGTTGGTTTGAGCCATGTTTCCTGTGCTCAAATCACATCAGGCTAAGCTGGCATATCTACAATGAACTGCTTGAACTCCTGCCCATTAACCAACAGGCTTCAAGCATTCTAGTGTCGTCCTACCGCCATAACTAAGATCCAGTAATACATGACTCCACCCTCGACTGATTGAGGTCATCTCGAACCTCTTCCCATGTCAACCCTGTCACACTCAGATGTCTCCCAGCAGCTTTTACTATTAGCAGAATCCTCCCTGTTTTAGACTCTACTTCAGCTGTGCTATTGATAGCTCTTGCTATGAACGTCAACAGCTTTCTCTTACCTATGCATACCATATCGCCGCCCACCTGCCCCGTAATCACCCTCTCTCCCTTGAACCTGTATCTCTCTGGACCTGGACCACCCTCACTGCCTCAGCATGACACTCTTCTCTCCACTCTCACTTGTTGCACCTCCACTGCCTGCTTCATAGCCTCACCCCCACTATACTACTTTTTGACACCTGCAAGCATGGCGCTTGCAATGTCAGGGTTGTGGGTTTGCTAACATTATTGATGGCCATTTCATGCATTTCTGTAACCAATCTCTTACCATCACACACAAGTCCCAAAGTTACTAGCTAGGTTGCATGGGCTACACGTCCCCCACTTCCCTCTCACATGCCACACATTCACTCATACTCGGCTTTAATTTGCTAGTCAGCCTACTTGAGCCTCATCATTTACTTTTGACAGACGCTCTTGTCCAGAGCGACATACAGTAGTGAGTGCAGACATTTTTCTTTAGAGTAATACAACTTGTTGTTTTCTCTTATTATTGGGGATGTAACAGTATTAAACAGTTTGCGGTATCTTTTTATTCTTTATTTAACTAGGCAAGTCAGTTAAGAACAAATTCTTATTTACAATGACAGCCTACCGGGGAACAGTGGTTTAACTGCCTTGTTCAGGGGCAGAACAACATATTTGTAGCTCGTCAGCTCTGGGATTCGATCTAGCAACTTTTCGGTTCCTGGCTTAACACTCTAACCACTAGGCTACCTGCCGCCCCCAAATATTTAACCACTACAGAGATCGGTATCCCCCAGTGGGACAGTTGAGCGAACGTAGGCAAATATGATTAGCATGAGGTTTTAACTAACAAAAACATTAGACATATTTGATACAGGCAGAAAGCTTACATTTATGCTAATCTAACTGCACTGTCCAATTTACATTCGCTATTACAGTGAAAGAATACCATGCTATTGTTTGAGGAGAGTGCACATTTATGATATGCAATGGCTCATCATTTTGCACATACAGAGTGGCCAAAATGTTAATTGTGCCTGGGCTGCAATAACACATTATGGCCTTTATCTTGCATTCCAAAGATGTTGGTACAAAAAAAACAAATGCATGTTTTTTTCTTTGTATTATCTTTTACCAGATCTAATGTGTTATATTCTCCTACATTAATTTCACATTTCCACAAACTTCAAAGTGTTTCCTTTCAAATGATACTAAGAATATGCATATCCTTGCTTCAGGTCCTGAGCTACAGGCAGTTAGATTAGGGTACGTCATTTTAGGCCAAAATTGAAAAAAAGGGTTGGATCCATAAGAGGTTGTATCATGAATAGAAATACAAGAGCTGGGAATACATTGTGCCTTTCAGCACATATTAAGGGCTTTTTAAATCATGTATTTTCTTGTTTCAGAATTTCTACAGATAAGCTGACTGCAGTGATAAAATAAAGGCCACAACCATGGTATGTGAGAGGACAACATGGGATGTGCACACATTTGTGTGCATGTGTATGCAGTGGTGTAAAGTACTTAAGTAAAAAATACTTTAAAGTACTATTTAGGTATTTTTTTAGGGTATCTATACTTGACGTGACAATTTTTAATTCACTACATTCCTAATGAAAATAATGTGCTTTTTACGGCCATACATTTTCCCTGACACCCAAAAGTACTAGCTACATTTTGAATGCTTAGCAGGACAGGAAGATGGTCCAATTCATGCACTTATCAAGAGAACATCCCTGGTCATCCTTACTGCCTCTGATCTGGCAGACTCACTAAAAACAAATGTTTTGCTTGTAAAGGATGTTTGAGTGTTGAAGTGTGCCCCTGGCTACCCGTAAATTTTAAAAACAAGAAAATCGTGCTGTCTGGTTTGCTTAATATAAGGAATTTTAAATGATTTATACTTTTACTTTTGATACTTAAGTATATTTTAGTGATTACATTTACTTTTGATACTTAAGTACATTTAAAACCAAATAATTGTAGACTTTTACTTGTCTTATTTTACTGGATGACTTTCACTTTTAAGGTATCTTTATTTTTTAGTCAAGTATGACAATTGGGTACTTTTTCCACCACTGTATGTATGTGCACATGTATGCATGTACACATATGCCAAAAACAAGTGCACACCACATGTAGTCCTTGCATATATCATGGCTTGAACATGTGCAGTGTGAGAGTGTTTCTGTCATATGTACACAGTGTACAAAACATTAAGAACACCTTCCTTTGCATTCCTCAATTGTCTCAAGGCTTCTTTAACCTGTCTTTCCCTTCATCTACACTGATTGAAGTGGATGTATTAACAAGTGACATCAATAAGGGATCATAGCTTCCACCTGGATTCACCTAGTCAGTCTATACCATGGAAAGAGCCGTTCTTAATGTTTTGTACACTCAGTGTATATTTCCACACTATGAGGTTGGAATACGTTCTTGTAGGTTCATGCTCTACAACATCCGCAGAGTACGACCCTGCCTCACACAGGAAGCAGCGCAGGTCCTAATCCAGGCACTTGTCATCTCCCGTCTGGATTACTGCAACTCGCTGTTGGCTGGGCTCCCTGCCTGTGCCATTAAACCCCTACAACTCATCCAGAACGCCGCAGCCCGTCTGGTGTTCAACCTTCCCAAGTTCTCTCACGTCACCCCGCTCCTCCGCTCTCTCCACTGGCTTCCAGTTGATGCTCGCATCCGCTACAAGACCATGGTGCTTGCCTACGGAGCTGTGAGGGGAACGGCACCTCAGTACCTCCAGGCTCTGATCAGGCCCTACACCCAAACAAGGGCACTGCGTTCATCCACCTCTGGCCTGCTCGCCTCCCTACCACTGAGGAAGTACAGTTCCTGCGCAGCCCAGTCAAAACTGTTCGCTGCTCTGGCCCCCCAATGGTGGAACAAACTCCCTCACGACGCCAGGACAGCGGAGTCAATCACCACCTTCCGGAGACACCTGAAACCCCACCTCTTTCAGGAATACCTAGGATAGGATAAAGTAATCCTTCTCACCCCCCTTAAAATATTTAGATGCACTATTGTAAAGTGGCTGTTCCACTGGATGTCTTAAGGTGAACGCACCAATTTGTAAGTCGCTCTGGATAAGAGCGTCTGCTAAATGACTTAAATGTAAATGTAAATGAATACTGTGAACATTATGATAATGCCCCTTTAGTGTAAACGCTGTTTGAAAAGACAGCCTGACATTTTGACCTGTTTTGGTGGGATGGAGTTAGTTAATGGACCAATAAGAGAGTTTGAAACCTCTCTTCCAATAACAGCACATTTTCAGTTTCCCCCTCCCCACCCAGACCAATTCCAGACAGTCCTAGGAAAATATTTGCTTGAGAAAGTGCTCTTTGCTAAGAAGCTAGTTATTTTTGACAATTTTAATTGATCACAATTGGACCTTTAATGCATGTCTGTGGATGTGACTGTATGTGTACAGGTTTGCTACAAAATAGACTCACTTTCTTTTGAATTGTAGCTGCACATTGTGCAACAAGCAGGACATTAAACTGTAAGTGAATATACTCAGGTGTGAATAGAGTGGGTACAGATTAAGACACAATAGTACCAGTAAATATATATATTGGATACTGGCCAATACTGACTATTACACCTGAAATCAGGTCATAGGGATACAACACTCCTCAGTGTAGTTTAGTTTACATGAATGTATTATCGTGTTGGGCTTCGAGTGAAGATTGACGATGTCATAAAATACTAGGTGCAAAAAAATATGGTACCTGCTATTACCGGTAAAGCTTCCTTTCAGTCCTATGAATAAACATTATTGAAAGACACCAGTGACTCGTGTATACTTAAATAAGAGTTTTTGATTGCAGTTAAATTAGATGTATGACTCACAATAAGATTTCCCAGTTACCACACAGATTCCAAGGTTGATGAAAGGTCAAAAGTAAAATAGTCCCAAAGAAACGTTTTTTTGTTTGTTGTCTATATGGCTATATTCCTATTCCTATCAGGCTGCACACCTGTCCGAACTGTTGTTCCTGACGCCATCTTTGCAAACCCACAACCGGCCACTAGGTGTCAAAACAATAAGAGAGTTTCAATTACCATAATGTCAATACAATTTCAATACATTTCGATTAAAATAACAAATCAATCAAATATCTTTAAACACATTTTTGTTCCACACACAAACTGTCTCGAACACTACTATTTGACTTAATTCAAGAACTTCTATTCTGGATGAAATATTTGTACATGTTTGTCTTTGGCTTGTGTTTCATGGGAAACCTATATTTGTTGGGATCATTCCCCATCCACGCTTGCAATGTAACATTCACGTAATGCAGGTGAGCAAAGCAGCAAAGAAATGAAATAAAATAGCATTTTCAAATGCTATCATTGTGACTTATTACAGCATATAAGAATTTAGCGTGCCTTATCTAATCTGATACTCATCATATACATTAAGAGATTATGCCTTTGACGATATCCATGTCAGAAACCTGATTTTGATGTAACTTCCATGGGTAACATCGGACTTTGTCAATAGGCCTGGTAATAGAGAAATCACCCTCACTTGCTCAGGTCTCTCCTGTGTAAAGGGCTGGCCCATACAGATGAAAAGCACATAAAAAAGTCGATTTAATTGTTTATTTATTTTTTATTTAACCAGGCAAGTCAGTTAAGAACAAATTCTTATTTACAATGACGGCCTACTCTGACCAAAACAGGACGACGCTGGGCCAATTGTGCGCCGCCCTATGGAACTCCCAATCACGGCCAGATGTGATACAGCCTGGATCTAAGGGTAACGATCGTATCATTTCCAGAATGTCCTAGGACTGGAGCACACGATAACTATAAGTGAATTATTAAATGGGAAATAAACAACCGCAAATACAGTATGGCTGCAACTGTCTACACAGCGTCAAAATAAGTATATAACAACAATAATATGACTGAGAAAAAAAACAACTACTTAAAAAATAACGACTGGCAAAAGAACACGACTCACAAGAGTATAAATAGCACATGAATGTTGTTTTAATAAAGAAACCCTTGGGAAGGTCAGGAACACGAGCATTATCATCCAATGGACAATAACATTGTGTAGTACACTTCCATTCACTAGAATGTTGTGACTCTTTTTCAACATTTGCCTTTAATCTAAGAAACAGACAATATTAACCATTTCAAAAAAAGTTCAATAATATCTTCATCAATAATGAAAGCGCCCATATTTACTTCATAAATAATCAGTACATCATTCATACCCAGGTATATCTTATGATTAAGACCACACATATAGGGCTTTCAATGTATTCATGATTTGTGTGACAGTTTCTCATCTGTGTTTATGCTGTGTTTTGGCCACAACTCCGCAATTAACACACTAACATGTCCCAATGAGTAATGGTAACACAATCAAAGAGTGTAACATACAGTAGTTTAGACTAATCTTCAATTTTGTAATCTAATCGGATAGCCCAATGCAGAGCCATACTGTATATGCAGTTGAAGTCAGAAGTTTACATACACCTTAGCCAAAATCATTTAAACTCAGTTTTTCACAATTCCTGACATTTAATTCTAGTAGAAATTCCCTGTCTTAGGTCAGTTAGGACCACCACTTTATTTTAAGAATGTGAAATGTCAGAATAATAGTAGAGAGAATGATTAATTTCAGCTTTTATTTCTTTCATCACATTCCCAGTGGGTCAGAAAGTTTACATACACTCAATTAGTATTTGGTCTTTAAATTGTTTAACCTGGGTCAAATGTTTCGGGTAGCCTTCCACAATAGGTTGGGTGAATTTTGGTCCATTCCTCCTGACAGAGCTGGTGTAACAGAGTCAGGTTTGAAGGCCTCCTTGCTCGTACACACTTTTTCAGTTCTGCCTGCCCACAAATGTTCTATAGGATTGAGGTCAGGGCTTTGTGATGGCCACTCCAATACCTTGACTTTGTTATCCTTAAGCCATTTTGCCACAACTTTGGAAGTATGCTTGGGGTCATTGTCCATTTGGAAGACTCATTTGCGACCAAGCTTTAACTTTAACTGATGTCTTGAGATATTGCTTCAATATAGCCACATACTTTTCCATCCTCATGATGCCATCTATTTTGTGAAGTGCACCATTCCCTCCTGCAGCAAATCAACCCCACAATATGATGCTGCCACCCCCGTGCTTCAAGGTTGGGATGTTGTTCTTCGGCTTACAAGCCTCCCCATTTTTCCTCCAAACATACCGAATGTCATTATGGCCAAACAGTTCTATTTTTGTTTCATCAGACCAGAGGACATTTCTCCAAAAAGTATGATCTTAGTCTGGCATTTTTATGGCGGTTTTGGAGCAGTGGCTTCTTCCTTGCTGAGCGGCCTTTCAGGTTATGTCGATATAGGGCTTGTTTACTGTGGATATAGATACTTTTGTACCCGCTTCCTCCAGAATCTTCACAAGGTTGATTTGCACTTTTCACACCAAAGTACGTTCATCTCTAGGAGACCAAACGCGTCTCCTTTCTGAGCGGCATGACAGCTGCGTGGTCCCATAGTGTTTATACTTGCGTACTATTGTTTGTACTGATGAATGTGGTACCTTCAGGCATTTGGAAATTGCTCCCAAGGATGAACCAGACTTGTGGAGGTCTACAATTGTTTTTCTGAGGTCTTGGCTGATTTATTTTGATTTTCCCATGATGTCAAGCAAAGAGGCACCGTGTTTGAAGGTAGGCCTTGAAATACATCCACACGTACACCTCCAATTGACTCAAATGATGTCAATTAGCCTATCAGAAGCTTCTAAAGCCATTACCTAATTTTCTGGAATCTTCCAAGCTGTTTAAAGGGACAGTCAACTTAGTGTATGTAAACTTCTGACCCACTGGAATTGTGATACAGTGAATTATAAGTGAAATAATCTAAGTGTATGTAAACTTCCGACTTCAACTGTAGATGTAGAAATACACAAAGTACACATCCATTTAGCTCTAGCACAAACCAGTTGACAACCCCTTCTCAGACTGATATTACTGTTGGTTACCACAGTTGTTGCACAGACACTCCACTGAGACTGTATGGACTGAGGGGTCATGGTGGGAACGCCAGGGGGGCAAGACACTCATGGAGGAAAGGTATTAAAACCAAACATGAAGGGAACAGGGGGATGGGGAGGCAATACACAATAACCCAAGAAAATTATGCCAAGCTTTTCTGATTGCTCTACAACAGCAGAATCAAGCCTGAAATGAAGATAAAACATTTTTAAAGAAACAAATATAAATAAAAATGAAGCAACTTTAAGTTAACTGATGGTGCTCATTTTCAGAATATTAATCAACATAATCTTAAGATTCAGTTTGTGAACCTCGTGATGTGAATTTTGATGCCATATTTGTCATGAGGTAAACCAGTGTGGGCGAGCATGCTCATTGGAGCTACATAGGTCACAGCTAGCTAGCACCCCACCAGGGAGGTTGCAACTGCTTTCTCCTAAAGTAATTGACTCTGACTGCTATGTGTCCGTTAGTCCCCCTCCAATATGTCTACCCCAATAAAAAATGATTTTGGCATGAATGTGCTTCCATACAGTGTTAGGCACAACAGCTAACAAAATGATGCAGCTGTTAAATAGTTCAATATCAGACTTGTTAGTTTCTAGAAGACTGTAACCAAGGCTAGTTGCTACTGAACCTGAAACTGACTGAGGAGCATCTTGAGGCAGTTCTGCGGTGACCCTCCTGAGGATTTAGATGGTCGAGACTCACATTCAGTACACACACACACACACACACACACATATACAGTAACAGTACACACTCGCTTTCAGTACACATATACAGTTCATACAAACATCTTATAGGGGTTTAAAGAGAGGGTGGGGGGTTGAGGGGCAACACATACATACTGAACTTATAAGTACACATGTAGCCACTCACACACACTCAGACTAAACTGATATTTTACCTGACTGGCAGATAGTTGCCACATGGCTGACAGCAGAAGTAAAATGACAAAATGTCTTAGAATTCTCAGAACCACTCATCATTTAAAAAAACACAATACAAATCGCCATTCATTCTTTAAAACACCTTGACGTCTTTTGGAGATCTACTCAATCAAATAGGACGTCGGAGGAGACACTTAAACAATGACGATTTCAGCTAATACTAAAACAAACCTCAGATCTCATGCATATCTGGAGAACACCACAACCTCCCCAACCTCAGGAGAGGTGAAAGAAAGTAGGCACGTGTAGCATGTGTTTTACACTGATATTCTTTCAAATGTAGAAATGAAGAAACACATGTACTACATTATTATAAGGGAGACAAATAACCGCTAGTGGGCCGTATTTCCATGTCAAACTTAATAGCACCAAGTAAAAAAAAAAAAAATGTTTTACAGACACAAAAAATGGCAACCATGCTAGGTGTGGGAAGGCAAGTGATTTCAGAAACAGATCAGAAACGATTTGGTAGAATGGAAAAGCACGAGTACTTCTAATAGCGTTCTGCCTGTTTTTAAAATCCTGTCCTCCCCTGAGATGTGTCTTGATGATGCTTTGTGCCATGACCCCTCCCCCAATAGCGTAACACGTCTGTAAGCAAGCTCACCGCTACATTTCCCCTACAGAAGTGAAGAAAGAAGGCTTTAATGTCTGCATGTATTAACACAACTAGGCCCTATAAAAAAAGCCCTGGACACACAATATTAGAACCCAAAATCAACTCTAGGACAAAGAGCAGTTATGGTTAAGTTTGCATGTTTCCCCCACAAATATATAATATATATTTATATGTATAGAAATAAAAATTCAGTGCTGTAAAAACATCTCCAACTCCATAGGATCTGATCCATTGTAGAAGGCCTATGGCATTTGACTCTTTCTCATGACTAAAAGCTACTGCTGGGAGTATGAAAACTGTACTGGATCTCCTGTGTCCTTCATTGAGAATACAGCACTAAGCAAGTGAAGACTTGTTAGTATTTGTTAACTTTTTTTTTGGTTCAATGCACAGAGAGCAAAATATAATTTTGTTGAGTAGCTTTGTTTTTGGTAGCAGCAAAGCACCATGTTTTTTTTTACAAACTGACTGTATGTATGTATGTGGGCAAGTCTCTCTGTGAGTCTGATTGAATCTTGTCTCCATAGTCTCTGGGTGTGTGTGTGTGTGTGTGTGTGGGGGGCCGCTATAGGCCTATGAGGAGCAGCGCCCAACGTTGATGCCATTCTCTGCGGCGGCCTGCAGCTCGATGGGTCTGGCTGGCTGATCTCCCGGCCGGGCGTTCATCAGAGACAGGTTCCTCACACAGCCTGTGAGCCCCGAGGAGAACTTCCCTCCCGTCATCGCAGATATATCTGGGGCTCCCCCTGTAACAAACAGACACATGAGCGCACACACACACACACACACACACACACACACACACACAGTGCATGTCCTTAGAGAAGACATAATATCACCTCTTTTAGTCAGTCATTTCCCTATTGATTTTGGACACTGTACTTTTGTACTATTTAGACACTTTGGAAAGGGTAAAGTTCACATTTCCAACAGGATATTTAAGGTACTGTATTTCTCTACTCTTTGGAGACTGAAATATAATCCTTGAGATTTTCCCAACAGGAAGGAGACGTACCCAGGTATACGCTGCCTTTGGTGTTCACCATGATGCTTTTGCCTTGTGATTGTCCTCGTTGAATGGCTGCTCCGTCTATCTGAATATATCCCTGTTTACCAGTTCTGATCACACAGAAGAAAACTTCCCTTACTCGTATGATCAAGACACTTTGTCACAAAGCAGAGTCCATTCATTGAGAAAATACACCCCTACCAAAAATCGATTCAAAATAGATCCATCAGTGACATTAGAAATACATTTTTAAAGACACTGTGGAGGTGAAAAATAAAAGGTAAAAAAAGACAGTCCCTCCAGGATTTTTGGTGATATTTGCAGGCAAAAAATGCTTGATTTTGCTGAAGCAAATCAGATTTTGCATGGCAACATTTGTCATGAAAATGTGCTGACGAGGGAAAACGTTGACATCTGGCTTGATTGAACCATTTATGCGGTAAATGTGGGGTGATTGGGTTGAAATTGTGAGCCCTCTTTTTGTACTGCGGGAATGGCTCAGTTTAATTCGATAATATTGCGATGATTTCACTGTTTTAAGTGGAAATAGTGCGGTGATTTCACTGTTTTAAGTGGAAATAGTGCGGTGATTTCACTGTTTTAAGTGGAAATAGTGCGGTGATTTCACTGTTTTAAGTGGAAATAGTGCGGTGATTTCACTGTTTTAAGTGGAAATAGTGCGGTGATTTCACTGTTTTAAGTGGAAATAGTGCGGTGATTTCACTGTTTTAAGTGGAAATAGTGAGGTGATTTCACTGTTTTAAGTGGAAATAGTGCGGTGATTTCACTGTTTTAAGTGGAAATAGTGCGGTGATTGGTCAAATATGCAAAGCCCTCGTATAATATGCAGGGAATTGTTGATTAATCAAAAAAATAATAATTGCGATTGCAGAATGGTGGAATCCCGGAGGTACTGATAATAGGAGGTGTAACAGAACACGAGTGGAAGGTCACGTATGGTACATTACCTCACGGCAGTGACCTTGTGCCATCTGCCATCATTGATGGGCTCTCTGGACTGTATCTGAGACTCTCCACTGCCCAGCTGGTAGCTGTGGACAGACAGGGAACATGCAACAGTAGCATTACTACTACAGTAGGACGACATACAGGAGAATGAGAAACTATGTGCTTACTTAGGACTGGTGTAAACACTTTGGCAATCAGTTATATACGAACCGTAAGCATGGCATATTCCTTAGGCAACCACAATTATCAAAAAGAAAAACAGTCATGACAGTGATGCTTTCTTACCTGAAGACCAAGTGTCCGTTTTGCAGACCAAGACTTATAAAGTCCTTGCCCTTTCCTTGATCTCCAAGCTCCTGGAAATAAAGTTGTTTAGGTGACACATATATGTATGTTATGACAGTATATTGATATATTAAAACCATAATGGATTTTTATTTATTTACTGAGTGCACATATTCTCTGTTATTAAGACTTGTGGAGTTACCTGTATTGTAGAAGATACATACATATATTTTTTTATACCTAGTCAAGCTTTGATCACAAACCTGAATCAAGCTCCTTTTGGTAGTACAGTACAAGCTAAGTTACATGCAACATAACAATAAGCATTGAAGCTGCCACAGCGATGATGCATATTATAGTACATTGTTAAAGATTGATTGAATTGATAGCTAAAAGTGGTAGGCTGCTCCAGCCAGAGACAACGAAAGCCAAGTAGCCTTATCCAGATTGTTGTACATTTCAAAACATGTCGTCCATTAGTAGTGTAAGTGTCAAATTCTCACAATACATCTATACATGAAGTACATCACAGGAGGCTGCTGAGTGGGAGGACGACTCATAATAATGGCTGGAATTAAGTGAATGATATCAAAACACACAGAAACATTGTGTTTGATTATCAAGCCATTTATTCCATTCCAGCCATTACTGTGAGCCCGTCCTCCCCAATTAAGGTGCCACCAACTTCCTGTGAAGTACATATCCTGAAATATACCATATTTACCAGGTGTTTTGGTGAGGTGGATACCTTTTTACTAGCATGCATCTTGCGGAAATGGCTAGCGCCATTAAAGGGCTCCTGGGGAAGATGGGAGTGGGGTCGGGTGAGAGAGGCAAAGAGTCAACCAGGCAACATGCAGTGCAGGCAAACAAAACAGTGCTGTCAAACCATGCCTGGACCTGGGACTGTCACATGGCTCGCTCAGAGCCAATCATGCCAAACCGACAGCCATTCTGTAAGTTGCATCAAACTCAATGAAACGAGTAAGGAGTGAGCAGTGAGAGCCAAACATTATGAATAACCAAACAGAAAAGAGCAGTTAAATGTCAAGCGAACCCATTTGAGTCTTAGAAAAGCTACTCATACACATCAAATGTATTATTATTAATGGGAGTGTAAAAAGGTAGGTCATTTTGTGAAAGTGTGTTATTGGTAAACGTGTGATTAGATGGTAAGGATGATAAGGAGTGCTGCGTGGTGGGGTGGGGTACGGTGGCAAGGTTAGGACATACTACTCCCTGCCACAGGATCAGGCCCTCTTTGGAGGAGGTGTTGACCTTGAGCTCCATCTCGATGGTCTCTGGAGCGTCAGGGCCGCTGCAACACACACACACACAAGACCACGTCAATGCCTCACTACAATAGTGACCATTTTAGAGAAGGAAACTGATACAGCTTAAAGAAAGTTGCTTCCTTCCCCACTTGGGAAACTCTGTCTCACCTTCTGGGGAAGATCGTCTTGGGAAGAGCAAGGTAACCGTTGTCATAGAATTGAGCTGCATACTCAGTGGGGGCATCTATAAAAACAGAGTAGAAAACACAACACTTTAGTTTCCTGTATGTTGCCATAGGTGGCAGCAGGCTGAATAGAACCATCCAACTGGCTCAGTTAGAAACTACAGTAGTTACACAAGAGTGAAGACAGACATGGAAAGAGGGGAAAAGACAGAGCATCTTCTTATTGTTTGACTTTAGGAACAATATTTTGAATTAACATTTCAAATAGCTCTATTTTTGACATGTATTCCTTACAGTACAGTATTTTAGACCAATGTTGCAGATTGAAGATTCTGTATTGACAGACAAACTGTACAAAACTCCAGTCAGATGACATTCTCCATAGTACATGTCATTCCTTACACACACACAAACTAGTCAAAAGATACAGGCATATCAGTGCAGTGGGGACCCAGATGATGTAATACTCCATGTTATCATCTTCAGGAGTTTCAACACACCCCTGATAATACTTTAATCCAAATACTTTTAGTGGTTAGTAACTGACAACGAACATCCTTGTTCCAATACGTAGAAAATGCATTTCACAGTCAGTTTCCACCGACAGCAGTAGTGGAGTTGTTTCTGTTGTGGTTTTGGACAGGCAGTTCAGAAGACGGACCAGAGGTTCGTGTTGCAGTGAGTGGTTGGTTATTATGTCATAGACTCGACAGGACGCTTGTTTAGGAGAGGGGAAAAAAGGGGAATTCTACATTTAAAACCTATAAGGTATCTCAAAACAAGACAAAGAGAAAGTGTCACTGGGCCAAAAGCTGCTGAGACGCAACTGCAAGATTATGTCATATCCATCTACACTTAGCCTTTAACATAGAATTCCCCTCTCCCAACATGTCACAGATTGGACCACAAGCCACCAGTTGAGTACAGAACAGACATGTGTAGTGTTGGTTTGGTAGTACAGTACACGTGTTGTGTAATTGACTTGTTTCTCTGATTTGCTGAGTGTGTTAGGCTGGCGGCGGGGGCCCACTGGGGCTCTTGAGGGCCCTCAGGTCGGTCGGTGGGGCCCCTGACGGTTAGTCACGGTTATGTCAGGCAGAACTGAAGGGAGGGATACTGTACCATTCCCCCCGCTACCCTCCAAATTCCACAGGGCCTCGGCGAAGCTGGAGACCTGGCCTGTGTGTGTGGGATATAACCATGAGAGGCCAGGGGTAAGACATGTGGCTCAGACACCCAACACTTCAGAGCACGGGTGGATCCTATAGACTAACTGTCTAATGTTATGGAGGTTCGAGTGTGGAGAATCATCTTCATATGGGACCATTCCTTAGACGAGGGGTCTGGTTGAGGTCTAGCTAACGCAACGTCCTATGGGATAGAGCTAGTTACCAGTAGACATACAGTGCCTTGCAAAAGTATTCATCCCCCTTGGTGTTTTTCCTATTTTGTTGCATTACAACCTGTAATTTAAATTGATTTTTATTTGGATTTCATGTAATGGACATACACAAAATAGTCCAAATTGGTGAAGTGAAAAAAATTACTTATTTAAAAAAATTCTAAAGAATAAAAAACAGAAAAGTGGTGCGTGCATATGTATTCACCTCCTTTGCTATGATGCCCATAAATATGATCTGGTGCAACCAATTACCTTCAGAAGTCACAATTAGTTAAATAAAGTCTACCTGTGTAGTTTAAGTGTCACATGATCTCAGTAACACACACACACCTGTTCTGAAAGGCCCCAGATTCTGCAACACCACTAAGCAAGAGGCACCACCAAGCAAGCGGCACCATGAAGACCAAGGAGCTCTCCAAACAGGTCAGGGACACAGTTGGAGTACAGATCATGGTTAGGTTATAAAAATAAAAAAAAACATTAACTTCGAACATCCCACAGAGCACCATTAAATCCATTATTAAAAAATGTAAAAAATATGGCACCACAACAAACCTGCCAAGAGAGGGCCGCCCACCAAAAAAGTCAGACCAGGCAAGGAGGGCATGAATCAGAGAAGCAACAAAGAGACCAAAGATAACCCTGAAGGAACTGCAAAGCTCCCCAGTGGAGATTGGAGTATCTGTCCACTTTAAGCCGTACACTCCAGAGCTGGGCGTTACGGAAGAGTGGCCAGAAAAAAGCCATTGCTTAAAGAAAAAAAATAAGCAGACACATTTAGTGTTCGCCAAAAGGCATGTGGGAGACTCCCCAAACATATGGAAGAAGGTATTCTGGTCAGATGAGACAAAAATGTAGCTTTTTGGCCATCAAGGAAAACACCATGTCTGGGGCAAACCCAACACCTCTCATCACCTCAAGAACACCATCCCCACAGTGAAGCATGGTGGTGGCAGCATCATGCTGTGGGATGTTTTTCCATCGGCAGGGACTGGGAAACTGGTCAGAATTGAAGGAATGATGGACGGTGCTAAATACAGGGAAATTCTTGAGGGAAAGTTGTTTCAGTCTTCCAGAGATTTGAGACTGGGACGGAGGTTCAGCTTCCAGTAGGACAATGACCCTAAGTATACTGCTAAAGCAACACTCGAGTGTTTTAAGGGAAAACATTTAAATGCCTTGGAATGGCCTAGTCAAAGCCCAGACCTCAATCCAATTGAGAATCTGTGGTATGACTTCAAGATTGCTGTACACCAGCGGAACCCATCCAACTTGAAGGAGCTGGAGCAGTTTTGCCTTGAAGAATGGGCTGCAAAAGGTGTCTCTACAAAGTATTGACTTTGGGGGGAGGGGGGTGAAAAGTTATGCATGCTCAAGTTCAGTTCTTTTGTAAAAAAATATTTTGCATCTTCAAAGTGGTAGGCATGTTGTGTAAATCAAATAATACAAACCTCCCCCCCAAAAAATATATTTTAATTCCAGGTTGTAAAGCAACAAATAAGAAATTGCAGAGAGGGGTGAATACTTTCGCCAGCCACTGTAACAATCTCGCTCAATATGATAAGGGTGTATTCTAAAACTAATGTGGTGCTGTGAAGAGATTTCCAGACATTTCTTTATCTCCAAGCTACTGAAGACACAGCACTGCAAACAAAATCATCATTCACAATTATACCATACATCAGCTTTTATGGTAACAGGGCAATTCTTGGAGTAATTGGTAGAAAACTAAAATACAATATATTAAAGTGTTTTAATAAGGTTTATAATAATTCCTTATCCAGATACTTTTATCCAGAATTGTTCCATTCGCTCTGCTGGTCTCCCTCATTCTCTTTGATAACAAAGTTACATCTCAAAGGACTAAAAGATAATATAATAGATGTCATTTAGCAGACGCTATTATCCAAAGCGACTTAGTCACGCGTACATGTTTCAATTCCTGGGAATTGAACCCACTATGCTGATGTTGCCACTGCCAGCGCCATACTCTACCAACTGAGCTTCAAAGGACCACCAAGACCCCAACAGAGGACCAAGATATAGTGGAATGGTTGTGTTGTGTCCAGTGTATAGGAAAATAAGAGCAGTACTTACTCTGTCCACAGATGGGGCCATTGAAGCCTACGGGACACACACACTGGCCATTCACACAGCTGCCTCCATTCTGGCACTGGTCACTGCTCTGGCAGGTGTCCCTCACCACCTCACAGCGCTCACCTGCAGAGGGCACAGGGTCAGGGGTTAGAAGGGTCAAAGTGGCATTAGGAGGACAGATACACACTGCAGTGACCCCATTTGCTAAATAGTTAACCAATAGCTACCTGGACTATCTGCACTGACCCATCTTTACACTAACTCTTGACTCTCATCACATACGTTGCTGCTACTCTTTATTATCGATCCTGTTGCCTAGTCACTTTATCCCTGCCTATATGTACAGTACCAGTCAAAAGTTTGGACACCTACTCATTACAGGGTTTCTTTATGTTTTACTATTTTCTACATTGTAGAATAATAGTGAAGATATCAAAACTAAACTCAGCAAAAAAAGAAACGTCCCTTTTTCAGGACCCCGTCTTTCAAAGATAATTAGTAAAAATCCAAATAACTTCACAGATCTTCATTGTAAAGGGTTTAAACACTGTTTCCCATGCTTGTTCAATGAACCATAAACAATTAATGAACATGCACCTGTGGAACGGATGTTAAGACACTAACAGCTTACAGACGGTAGGCAATTAAGGTCTCAGCTATGAAAAGTTAAGACACTAAAGAGGCCTTTCTACTGACTCTGAAAAACACCAAAAGAAAGATGCCCAGGTTCCCTGCTCATCTGTGTGAATGTGCCTTAGGTATGCTGCAAGGAGGCATGAGGACTGCAGATGTGGCCAGGGAAATAAATTGCAATGTCCGTACTGTGAGACACCTAAGACAGCACTACATTGAGACAGGACGGACAGCTGATCATCCTCGCAGTGGCAGACCACGTGTAACACCTGCACAGGATCGGTATATCCAAACATGTGGGACAGGTACAGGATGGCAACAACTGCCCGAGTTACACCAGAAGCGCACAATCCCTCCATCAGTGCTCAGACTTTCCGCAATAAGCTGAGAGGCTGGACTGAGGGCTTGTCGGCCTGTTGTAAGGCAGGTCCTCAGACATCACCAGCAACAATGTCGCCCATGGGCACAAACCCACCGTCGCTGGACCAGACAGGAATGGCAAAAAGCGCTCTTCAATGACAAGTCGCGGTTTTGTCTCACCAGGGGTGATGGTTGAATTCACGTTCATCATAGAAGGAATGAGCGTTAAACCGAGGCCTGTACTCTGGAGCGGGATTGATTTGGAGGTGGAGGGTCCGTCATGGTCTGGGGCGGTGTGTCACAGTATCATCGGACTGAGTTTGTCGTCATTGCAGGCAATCTCAACGCTGTGCGTTACAGGGAAGACATCCTCCTCCGTCATTTGGTACCCTTCCTGCAGGCTCATCCTGACATGACCCTCCAGCATGACAATGCTACCAGCCATACTGCTCGTGCATGATTTCCCGCAAGACAGGAATGTCTGTGTTCTGCCATGGCCAGCGAAGAGCCCGGATCTCAATCCCATTAAGCACGTCTGGGACCTGTTGGACCGGAGGGTGAGGGCTAGGGCCATTCCCCCCAGAAAAGTCTGGGAACTTGCAGGTGCCTTGGTGGAAGAGTGGGGTAACATCTCACAGCAAGAACTGGCAAATCTGGTGCAGTCAATGAGGAGGAGATGCACTGCAGTACTTAATGCAGCTGGTGGCCACATCAGATACTGACTGTTACTTTTGATTTTGACCCCCCCTTTGTTCAGGGACACATTATTCCATTTCTGTTAGTCACATCTGTGGAAATTGTTCAGTTTATGTCAGTTGTTGAATCTTGTTATGTTCATACAAATATTTACACATGTTAAGTTTGCTGAATGGAATCATGTAGTAACCACAAAAGTGTTAAACAAATCAAAATACATTTTATATTTGAGATTCTTCATAGTAGCCACCCTTTGCCTTGATTTGACTGGTACTGTATATACAAAAGTATGTGGACACCCCTTGAAATTAGTGGATTTTTTTTTGCTGACAGGTGTATCGAATAGAACACAGCCATGCAATCTCCATAGACAAACATTGGCAGTAAAATGGCCCGTACTGAAGAGCTCAGTGACTTTCAACGTAGCACCATCATAGGATGCCACCTGTCCAAGTTAATTTGTCAAATTTCTGCCCTGCTAGAACTGCCCCAGTCAACTGTAAGTGCTGTTATTGTGAAGCGGAAACATCTAGGAGCAACATCGGCTCAGCCGCAAAGTGGTAGGACACACAAGCTCACAGAAGGGGAATGCTGAGTGCTGAAGAGCGTAAAAATCACCTGTCCTTGTGGCAACATTCACTGCAGAGTTCCAAACTGCCTCTGGAAGCAACGTCAGCACAAGAACTGTTAGCCGGGAGCTTCTTGAAATGGGTTTCCATGGCCTTGCACAATGCCAAACTTTGGCTGGAGTGGTGTAGAGCTCACTAACATTGGACTCTGGAGCAGGGGAAACGCATTCCCTGGAGTGGTGAGTCACGTTTCACCATCTGGCAATCCGACGGACAAATCTGGGTTTGGCGGATGCCAGGAGAACGCTCCCACCCCCAATGCATAATGCCAACTGTAAAGTTTGGTGGATGAGGAATAATGCTCTTGGGCTGTTTTTCAAGTTAGGCCCCTTAGTTCCAGTGAACTTTCTGGCAACAGTTTGGGGAATGCCCTTTCCCGTTTCAGCATGACAATGCCCCTGCACACAAAGCGAGGTCCATAAAGAAATGGTTTGTCGCGATCGGCGTGGAAGAACTTGACTGGCATGCACAGAGCCCTAACCTCAACTCCATCGAACACCCTTGGGATGAATTGGAATGCCGACTGAGCCAGGCCTAATCGCCCATCAGTGTCCGACCTCACTACTGCTCTTGTGGCTGAATGAAAGCAAGTCCTTGCAGCAATGTTTCAACTAGAGGTCGACCGATTATGATTTTTCAACGCCGATACCGATACCGATTATTGGAGGACCCCAAAAAATATTTGTAATAATAACAATTAAAGCAATACTGAATGAACACTTATTTTAACTTAATACATCAATAAAATCAATTTAGCCTAAAATAAATAATGAAACATGTTCAATTTGGTTTAAATAATGCAAAAAAGTGTTGGAAAAGAAAGTGCAATATGTGCCATGTAAAAAAAGCTAACGTTAAAGTTCCTTGATCAGAACATATGAAAGCTGGTGGTTCCATTTAACATGAGTCTTCAATATTCCCAGGTAAGAAGTTTTAGGTTGTACTTATTATAGGAGAATTTCTCTCTATCCCATTTGTATTTCATATACCTTTGACTATTGGATGTTCTTATAGGCACTATAGTATTGTCAGTGTAACCATATAGCTTCCGTCCCTCTCCTTGCCCCTACCTGGGCTCGAACCAGGAACACGTCGACAACAGCCACCCTCGAAGTATCGTTACCCATCGCTCCACAAAAGCCGCGGCCCTTGCAGGGCAAGGGGAACAACTACTTCAAGGTCTCAGAGCGAGTGACGTCACCGATTGAAACGCTATTAGCGCACACCCCGCTAACTAGCTAGCCATTTCACATCGGTTACACCAGCCTAATCTCGGGAGTTGATAGGCTTGACGTCATAAACATCTCAATGCTTGAAGCACAGCGAAGAGCTGCTGGCAAATGCACTCAAGTGCTGTGTGAATGAATGCTTACGAGCCTGCTGCTGCCTACCACCGCTCAGTCAGACTGCTGTATCAAATCATAAACTTAATTATAACATAATAACACACAGAAATACGAGCCTTAGGTCATTAATATGGTCGAATCCGGAAACTATCATTTCGAAAACAAAACGTTTATTCTTTCAATGAAATACGGAACCGTTCCATATTTTATCTAACGGGTGGCATCCATCAGTCTAAATATTCCTGTTACATTGCACAACCTTCAATGTAATGTCATAATTGCGTAACATTTTGGCAAATTAGTTCGCAACGAGCCAGGCGGCCCAAACTGTTGCATATAACCTGACTCTGTGTGCAATGAACACAAGAGAAGTGACACAATTTCCCATGTTTAATATTGCCTGCTAACCTGGATTTCTTTTAACTAAATATGCAGGTTTAAGAAAAATATACTTCTGTGTATTGATTTTAAGAAAGGCATTGATGTTTATGGTTAGGCACATTCATGCAACGATTGTGCTTTTTTCACGTAGTGCTTATGTTAAATCATCCCCCGTTTGGCGAAGTTGGCTGTCTTTGTTAGGGAGAAATAGTCTTCACAGTTCGCAACGAACCAGGCGGCCCAAACTGCTGCATATACCCTGACTCTGTTGCACAGAACGCAAGAGAAGTGACACAATTTCCCTAGTTAAAATAAATTAATGTTAGCAGGCAATATTAACTAAATATGCAGGTGAAAAAAAATATACTTGGGTAATGATTTTAAGAAAGGCGTTGATGTTTAGGTACACATTGGTGCAACGACAGTGCTTTTTTCGCGAATGCGCTTGTTAAATCACCCGTTTGGCCAAGTAAGCTATGATTCAATGATAAATTAACAGGCACCGCATCGATTATAGGCAACGTAGGACAAGCTAGGTAAACTAGTAACATCATCAACCATGTGTAGTTAACTAGTGATCATGTTAAGATTGATTGTTTTTTATAATATACGTTTAATGCTAGCTAGCACCTTACCTTGGCTCCTTGCAGCACTCGCATAACGGGTAGTCAGCCTGCCACGCAGTCTCCTCGTGGAGTGCAATGTATTCGGCCATGATCAGTGTCCAAAAATGCAGATTCCGATTGTTATGAAAACTCGAAATCGGCCCTAATTAATCGGCCATTCCGATTAATCGGTCGACCTCTAGTTTCGACTCCTAATGGAAAGCTGTTATAGCAGCAAAGGGGGGACCAACTCTATATTAATGCCCATAATTTTGGAATGAGACGCACAACAAGCAGGTGTCCACATACTTCTGGTCTTGTAGTGCAGTTACCTCGTATTCCTTCATATCGGCGTATTCCTTCACTGGTACCCCGTGTATATAACCAAGTTATCACTGTATTTATTGTGTTATTACCTTTCTATTATAATAAACAACAATTATCTCTGCATTGTTTGGAGGGCCCGTAAGTCTACACATGTTGTTCACAAAGCATGTGACAAATACAATTGATTTGGTCAATATTATCAGAATAGGATAGGGTTATTGAATACCAATTCTTAAATCAATCTATGGCATATAGCTCGATCCAAACTGAAGTCCCATAGATTGTACGTCATTTAACATTTACAATGGACTCACCCTCGAAGCCATCCTTGCAGAGACACTGGTATTCATACTCAGCAGTGGGCATGCATCTCGCCCCGTTCAGACAGGGGTTGCGGTCACAGGGACTGTTGTCCGTACACTGGACGATGGCCATGCTCTCTGTGAAGCTGTAGGACAGGTCCACCTTCTTACCATTGATGGACACCTGGACAAGGGACAATACACATGGTAGAGGTTAAAGGTCCTGTCAAGTCAAATTGACAGGGAAAAGACATTTTGTTTTTCCCCCTCTATTGTACACGGATATTCTGTGACTGGTCTGTGACTGGATATCTGAAGTGACATTGGTGGTACTAAGGTGATTATAAACATGACATTAGTGATTATGAATGGTAATAAAGGGAATCATGAATCCTCACGTGTCTCTCTCACTCTGTGTGTGTGTGTGTGTGTGTGTGTTGAGCGCACCTCTCCAACGCATCCATAAAACATATCACTGATGTTAAGGGTCTTGGGTACGATCTCAAAGTTGGGGACTCCTCCCAGGTACATGGGGGTGTGGATGTTCAGGCCCTGGGCCTTGCCAGGTGACGACCTCCTGACCTCCCGGCCACCGTCAACCTTCAGAGAGCCGTCCTTGTCGAGGCGCCCGGCTTCCACGCGGTGCCACTGGTCACGGGTGATCGGCTCAGGACTGCGCAGGACAGCTTGGCCTGGAAACAAAGACAGTAGTAGCATGGTTTCCACTATGTCCACTATATCTGAAGGCATCAGTGCTTTCTAGCCAGAAAAAGCTTTCAGCTTGAAAACGAAAAGATAACAGTCGGAGAGGATACACCAGGATGAGTAGCTATCTCAGTATTCTATATACTTATTTTCCATCATAATTTGCAAATAAATTCATTAAAAATCCTACAATGTGATTTTCTGGATTTTTTTTCTCATTTTGTCTGTCATAGTTGAAGTGTACATAAGATGAAAATTACAGGCCTCTCATCTTTTTAAGTGGTATAACTTGCACAATTGGTGGCTGACTAAATACTTTTTTGCCCCACTGTTTATATATATATATTTATTATAAACTGGGTGGTTTCAGCCCCGAATGCTGATTGGCTGGAAGCAGTGGTATATCAGACCGTATACCATGGGTATGGTATGACAGAACATTTATTTTTACTGTTCTCCTTACGTTGGTAGTCAGTTTTTAATAGCAATAAGGCACCTCAGGGGGTTGTGGTATATTGCCAATATACCACGGCTAAGGGCTGTATCCAGGCTCTCTTCGTTGCATCGTGCATAAGAACAGTCAATAGCCGTGGTATATTGGCCATATACTACACCCCTTCGGGATTATTGCTTAATTATAATGTGTCTTTATGCTCTCACCAGTCCCCAGTTCATAGCGGAATTGCACGTATCCGTCTACCATCTCCAGGGAGACAAAGTCCTCAGTCTTCATCTTCTTGCCCACGCTGAAGAACATCAGGCCGTCCAGGGCCATGGGTTTGAACTCCATCCCGATGCGCAGGTCGTTGTGGATGTTGGTCAGAGGAGGGTATGCAATGTACGAGTCCGTACCGTCAAACAGGGGAGTAGTCACCAATTCACCTAGAGGAAACAAACAGCAACAAGATGTTGAGATATTATGTGACCAAAATGCCTAAAAACAAACAGGATAGAGAGAATATCTATTATATCTAGTAAGGTGTGATTATGCCTCAATTGCAATACAGGAAAGTGGGCAATGCACAGAAAAAAAAATAAAAAAAACTGGTTTCCCTTACCGTCCATGCACTTGTTTCCAGACTTGCCCAGGTGGCATCGACAGTCGTAGCCCAGAGTTTTCTGACGGTTGATGCAGGTGGCGTCCGGTCCACAAGCCTCTGGGTGGCAGTACAGGGAGGAGTGGTGCTGGCAGTTACTCCCTGTGAATCCTCTGGGACAGCTACACTTGTACAGACTGGCCTCAGAGTCCTGGCACATCCCTCCATTCTGAAACACAACACCTCAATGAATGAACAAATTCATATATTTTTCAAGCGGGGTCTGAGGACGTGGTTGTCAGCTGACCTGACAGGGGCGGTCAGTGCAGACGGGACAGTTGGACACGCCCGTGGAGCTGCGCTGCAGATCCTTGAAGATGATCTCATCACCTTGGATGACCAGCTTACGGATGCACCCTGGATAGAACCAAGAATAAGAACCGGAACATTCCAAAACAGTGATCAGCAAAGTCTTGTTTACTGTTAAGAAATAACCAGTTACCAAACAAACAAATACTGCATGTTATAAATGTGTATCTACTGTTCCCTGAAGTATGGGACATTTGTGTTGCACCAGGTGTTCTGGTTGAAAGTGAACAAAGAGTGATCTCTCACCGACAAAGCCGGTCTTGAGGCCAGCTGTCTTGGCCAAGAGGGTGTAGTTGGGGTAACCACCCACATACAACTCCTCGTTTAGATCCAGTCCCTGGAACTTTCCCTGTGATACAAGACGGGAAACAGTGTTCATGGATTAATCTCCTTGATACTGTATGTACTTTGTATGAACTCAACAGTCTTTGACTGACTATGTGAAACTACCCGGGAGCGTCTGTTGGATATTCTCTTCGTGTGAATGACATTGTTGAACAGTCTCTGGATCTAAAAAAAAATGAGAGCGGGACACTACCTGTGAGCTCCCATTGACGGGGGCCTCCCTGTCCACTATGATGGAGCCCTGGGTTTGGTTGCGGTAGAGCTCTATGGTGTGGAACTCTCCCAGTTTGATGGGGGTGGGGTAGCGGATGGTGGCCATGCCAGAACCCACGTCAAACCTGGCAGGAGAAAACAGGTTAGCGTTATCGCTATCATTGTCGTTTTTGCCAGCATGATTGTGATCGCAATTATCATCAGCTAATTTTGACAGAGACTAAGGACAGTTCAAGTTAACATTCATCAATAGCTTGTTTACTCTTACACATTGAGCTCATGTAGTGTTCATAGTGCGCCAGAATGACAGCTAGGTGCTCACCTGAACTCAGGCCTGCCTCCCACCAGCCCCAGAGAGATGAAGTCTGCTCCCATGGTCCTCTTCTGTCCATTGTAGATGATCATACCTGGTGGACCAGTGGAGGTACAGTTAGCTTGGTACACACCCACACCCCCTGGAGCCAGTCAGTGAAAAACAGACCCCCTGGCACCAAGAGGGGAGTTGAGGTCACTCAAATAAGCTGCATGCTAGCAGGTTAAGGGCCAAGCTTGGGACAGTCAAAAACAGGTTCTAGTATCTACTGCCCTGGGGCATCACTCTGCTCTGTATCAAACTGTTCGTCTGTCTGGCTTGATCCATCTCTGCCTTCACACGGGCTGCATGCCAGCGACACATGCTCTGCTAAACTCTGCCCAACCATCATCAGCAAGGTCGAAGCCAGGGCAGTCGAAAACCATGCCTCCTCATAAATGTATCCGTAGCATCTATGGCTCTGAAACGTAGCGGTTATAGCAGAGAGAGATTTCTTAAATGCGGCACAATTGTTTTTTTTGGGGGGGGGTAGTAGTTTACTCTGTACAGCTTCCATGAGCTGGTATGGAAGTTGTTATCAGAGTATGTGTGTTACCCATTGAAGCACCCCACCTCGCTGGTGGTACTGTATTCTTTACTAGCTTCAGAATTGCGAAGCCACATACAGTACTGTCCAATCTTTATTATGAGGCCTAATCACTGTATAGGCTAATAAGACATTAATTTTGCAATAATAAAGCTTGTCTTAAGTAGTAGCAGGACAGTCTTGTAGGTAGAAGCTGATGCACAGAGATGAAATGGATTGTAATGATGGCATCATACTGTCCTCATCAATAGGCCAAAGACTAATGGAATGACGAGCGGGGGGCACTAACACAGCCACCATGCCTGAATGAGGACATAGACCATTCTTCAATAGGCTTCTCACAGCCATCAGCTGTACCCTACATTAGGATGCATTATGGCAAGGTAAAAGGTCAACATCACTGGTGGCTTTTCAGCCCAAAAAGCATCACCTGCATCAGTCCTGAGTGTGTGAGCTCAAGCACTGCGACTCACCCGCATAGAGGATGAGACCTTCACACCACATGGGTGAGAAGAGAGGGAGTGTGTGGAGGGACAGAAGAGGGGGGTGAAATCATGTGGGAAAAAAACAAGGAAAGAGAATGCACTCAACGACACACAGACATAACAGATGCAGTCAGGATCACTGTAGTCAGTGAAACTATCTTCAAAGCAAAAGTTGCAAATCCACTGGTGCAGAGAAAGCTATTTTTCAGTACATAAGTCTGACTGTAAGTGACTACAGCCTCACCATCAGGATTGTCTGGCCTGAAGCTAATCTTGATGCTGAAGGACTTGTAGGCGTTCTTGATGGTGGGCAGAGTGAGATAGGACAGGGGCTCCTGGGTGAAATAGGGCATAACTCGATCTGTAGAGATAAAGGATGGAGAATCGTAGAGTTAGATACTGGCAATATCGAAAGTTCCCCTCCGATTGAGCTTACTGCCTATGAACTAGAGATAGGGGATGGGGAACCATGGTGTTGGATACTGGCAATAATGTAACAGTTGAAGTCAGAAGTTTACATACACTTAGGTTGGAGTCATTAAAACTTGTTTTTCAACCACTCCACAAATTTCTTCTTAACAAACTATAGTTTTGCCAAGTCAGTTAGGACATCTACTTTGTGCATGACACAAGTCATTTTTCCAACAATTGTTTACAGACAGAACAGTTCACTTATAATTCACAGTATCACAATTCCAGTGGGTCAGAAGTTTACATACACTAAGTTGACTGTGCCTTTAAACAGCTTGTGCCTTTAAACAGCTTGGAAAAGTCCAGAAAATGATGTCATGGCTTTAAAAGCTTCTGATAGGCTAATTGACACAATTTGAGTCAATGGGAGGTGTACCTGTGAATGTATTTCAAGGCCTCCCTTCAAACTCAGTGCCTCTTTGCTTGACATCATGGGAAAATCAAAAGAAAATCTGTTTTTTTTTTATTTGACATTTTAGACAATTTCCAAACGCCTGAAGGTACCACGCTCATCTGTACAAACAATAGTACGCAAGTATAAACACCATGGGACCACGCAGCCATCATACCGCTCAGGAATGAGACGCGTTCTGTCTCCTAGAGATGAACGCACTTTGGTGCGAAAAGTGAAAATCAATCCCAGAACAGCAAAGGACCTTGTGAAGATGCTGGAGGAAACAGGTACAAAAGTATCTACACTGCTCAAAAAAATAAAGGGAACACTAAAATAACACATCCTAGATCTGAATGAATGAAATATCCTTATTAAATACTTTTTTCTTAACATAGTTGAATGTGCTGACAACAAAATCACAGAAAAATGATCAATGGAAATCAAATTTATCAACCCATGGAGGTCTGGATTTGGAGTCACACTCAAAATTAAAGTGGAAAACCACACTACAGGCTGATCCAACTTTGATGTAATGTCCTTAAAACAAGTCAAAATGAGGCTCAGTAGTGTGTATGGCCTCCACGTGCCTGTATGACCTCCCTACAACGCCTGGGCATGCTCCTGATGAGGTGGCCGGAGGAGATCCTGAGGGACCCAGACCTGGACTAAAGCATCCGCCAACCTCAGGACAGTCTGTGGTGCAACGTGGCGTTGGTGGATGGAGTGAGACATGATGTCCCAGATGTGCTCAATTGGATTCAGGTCTGGGGAACGGGCGGGCCAGTCCATAGCATCAATGCCTTCCTCTTGCAGGAACTGCTGACACACTCCAGCCACATGAGGTCTACCATTGTCTTGCATTAGGAGGAACCCAGGGCCAACCACACCAGCATATGGTCTCACAAGGGGTCTGAGGATCTCATCTCGGTACCTAATGGCAGTCAGGCTACCTCTGGCGAGCACATGGAGGGCTGTGCGGTCCCCCAAAGAAATTCCACCCCACACCATGACTGACCCACCGCCAAACCGGTCATGCTGGAGGATGTTGCAGGCAGCAGAACGTTCTCCACGGCGTCTCCAGACTCTGTCACGTCTGTCACATGTGCTCAGTGTGAACCTGCTTTCATCTGTGAAGAGCACAGGGCGCCAGTGGCGAATTTGCCAATCTTGGTGTTCTCTGGCAAATGCCAAACATCCTGCACGGTGTTGGGCTGTAAGCACAACCCCCACCTGTGGACGTCGGGCCCTCATACCACCCTCATGGAGTTGTTTCTGACCGTTTGAGCAGACACATGCACATTTGTGGCCTGCTGGAGGTCATTTTGCAGGGCTCTGGCAGTGCTCCTCCTTGCACAAAGGCGGAGGTAGCGGTCCTGCTGCTGGGTTGTTGCCCTCCTATGGCCTCCTCCACGTCTCCTGATGTACTGGCCTGCCTCCTGGTAGCGCCTCCATGCTCTGGACACTACGCTGACAGACACAGCAAACCTTGCCACAGCTCGCATTGATGTTCCATCCTGGATGAGCTGTTCTACCTGAGCCACTTGTGTGGGTTGTAGACTCCGTCTCATGCTACCACTAGAGTGAAAGCACCGCCAGCATTCAAAAGTGACCAAAACATCAGCCAGGAAGCATAGGAACTGAGAAGTGAAGTGGTCTGTGGTCACCACCTGCAGAACCACTCCTTTATTGGGGGTGTCTTGCTAATTGCCTATAATTTCCACCTGTTGTCTATTCCATTTGCACAACAGCATGTGCAATTTATTGTCAATCAGTGTTGCTTCCTAAGTGGACAGTTTGATTTCACAGAAGTGTGATTGACTTGGAGTTACATTGTGTTGTTTAAGTGTTCCCTTTATTTTTTTGAGCAGTGTATTATTCTGACATCTCACATTCCTAAAATAAAGTTGTGATCCTAACTGACTAAAGACAGGGAATTTTTACTAGGATTAAATGTCAGGAATTGTGAAAAACTGAGTTTAAATGTACTTGGCTTAGGTGTATGTAAACTTCCGACTTCAACTGTATATTGCCTTCCACAGTGTTTCTATACAGCTGACTGACCATGGACTTTGAGGGTTGTTAAGGCCTCCACTTTGCCCTGCTTGTTGGAGGCAGTGCACACGTAGGTGCCAGAATCCTCGTGGGTCACTTCGGGAACCGTCAAGGTGTTGACTACCTGTCTACACTTAGGATGGAGTTCCCCATCCAGCTAGAGAGAGAAGGACACAGAACATGTTACAAAGGGTCAAATCAGGATCCTGTTCACCAGGCACAAAGCAGATGAAAATGGTCAGAAACAGATAGGCACTATCTTTAATAGTTTGTTGGCTACCTTGGACCATTTGATGGCAGGCACTGGGTAGCCTGATGCCACACAGGGCAGGACAGCATCTGATCCCACTGTCACTTCGTTCAGCTCTGGCAGAGCTGCGATCTGGGGTAGGGCTTTATCAACAAATATCCAACAATAAATGATCAGAGGGGACAAGGGCTATAGGAGTATGTACGCGTGTTGTGTGTGCGCGTCTTTGCGTCTATGTGTGTTTTGCAGACGTACAGGTGCAGTACACTTCTCTTTCTACTCACATTGGACATGTAGGACCACCTGAGACTGCACAGAGCCCACGTCGTTGGTGGCAGTGCAGCGGTACTGTCCAGCGTCAGCATCAGACACCTGCTCGATCTTCAGCATGCCTCCCTTCACCATGATGTGTGCCGGCAGGGGCCCTCCCACCTTGCTCCAGCGCACCGTGGGCTGGGGCTCGCCGATTGCCTGGCACTCAAACTCCACAGAGTTACCCACCATCACTGTCTGCACAGCGGTACGTACGTTGATCATCACCTTGGGCAGGGCTGTAGACGGGAGAGAGTTAATACCAACATTAAATTAATGCTGGAATGGATATATTTAGGGGGTGTCAAACTCATTTTGCCCCGCAGGCCGCATTCAGTCTTCACCAAGGTCCGGAGCACTGCAACTAAAATGTGTTATATCTCCAAGCCGTCAAAACAAGCAACTAGTCCTCTAGCCATCGCTTTTAAAATGTTCCATGCTCCCTGACTGTCTAACATTCGTTTCATTGACTGTTAGCAAGCTGGACAGAGAAAATATACTATAAAATGTAGGTCCACTTCTACACAGTTTCAGTTTGGTTTTAGCCATTTCAATGTCAATTGAGATCGTTTCCCCGCCCCCAAAATAAATAAAAAAATTCACTCCCCTGCGGGCCAAATTGAATGAGCTCGTGTGCCGGATCTGGTTTGCGGGCAATATGTTTTATGCCCCTGATTTCGAACAGAATTATAATAGATTGCATACAGCGGCTATACAAAATTCTCCACTGTTGTAACTCAGGGTTGTGTGTCAAAACGTGTGTCAGTGTGTCTCAGTGATTTTGTGGATGTTGGACAGACCTTGGATGGTAAGCTTGGCGGAGTCCTGGGCCTGGCCGTGAACACTGGTGGCTCTGCAGATGTAGATGCCCTCGTTGCGCTGCTCCAGGTTCTCAATCCTACATAAAAGTACACAAACGTATCAGCGCAAGACAGATGACGGAAATGCACTTCCTGATTTCACCAAGTGGGACATGACCCTGGATCATCATCTGGTTGATCCGTGTTTCCTGTATGCTGGGAATTGGGAAGCAAGTTCAGGGAGTGTATTTAATAAATAAATTAATATAGACCAAAACAAGAAACACGGGTAGCTTACAGACATGAACACTGGAACAGAAACAATAACGCCTCGGGAAAGAACCAAAGGGAGCGACATATATAGGGAAGGTAATCAGGCAGGTGATGGAGTCCAGGTGAGTCTGATGAGGGGCTGGTGCGCGTACCGATGGTGAGAGGTGTGCGTAATAATGAGCAGCCTGGTGACCTCGAGAGCCGGAGAGGGAGCATACACGACAGATCATCATTTAGTTGTGTTGATCCTGGATCATCTTTAAGATGTGTTGATCCTGGATCGTATTTAAGTTAGGTTGATCCTGGATCATTTTTAAGTTGTGTTGATCCTGGATCATCTTTAAGTTGTGTTGATCCTGGATCGTATTTAAGTTAGGTTGATCCTGGATCATCTTTAAGATGTGTTTATCCTGGATCATCTTTAAGTTGTGTTGATCCTGGATCATCTTTAAGTTGTGTTGATCTTGAATCATCTTTAAGTTGTGTTGATCCTGGATCATCTTTAAATTGTGTTGATCCAGGATCATCTTTAAGGATCATCTTTAAGTTGTGTTGATCCTGGATCATCTTTAAGTTGTGTTGATCCTGGATCATCTTTAAGTTGTGTTGATCCTGGATCATCTTTAAGTTGTGTTGATCCTGGATCATCTTTAAGATGTGTTAATCCAGGATCATCTTTAAGTTGTGTTGATCCAGGATCGCATTTAAGTTGTGTTGATCCAGGATCGCATTTAAGTTGTGTTGATCCAGGATCGCATTTAAGTTGTGTTGATCCAGGATCGCATTTAAGTTAGGTTAATTCTGGACCCTCATTTATTTGTGTTGATCATTATAGGTATTTTGACTGCCTGCTGTGAAGTTTCTCTCCTGGTGGGTGTGACTCACCTCAGCACCCCATCTTTGATGTGATGGTTGGGGGGCAGGGCTCCTCCCTCCTTCAGCCACTCCATGGTGGTCCCCAGGCCTCCTGCAGCAGAGCAGGTAAACTCTACAGCACTACCCCGGGCCTTTACCTCCACCTGAGGAGACACACGCACTGCCAGGGGGGCTACACACACATCCAAACATCCACACACCAACACATCCACACACCCACACAAACACATTCTGTTTTGAGTTCCCAGTCGCATGGCTTTTAGGTTTGCTTTTCATGAAAGCATTTCCCAATGCAAAGTAATTGAGCTGTCGGCTCAATTTGGTTTGCCAAATAAGAACAGACAAAGCTGTAACTGAGCACTGTACTTACACCTGACAGTGACTGTGGCATGTGCTTCACTGGTGCCCACTTTGTTGGTGGCGACACACTTGTAGGTGCCAGCGTCCTCGGGTGTGGCTAGGTTAATCTGGAGGTCTCCTCCTTGGACGTCGGCCCTGGTGGACAGGCTGCCATTCAGCTTGGTCCACTGGAAGAGCAGGGGGGGAGTACCATGGGCCAGGCACTGCAGTCGGATCACCTCGCCCACACGCACTGCCACGTCGTCGGGCAGGGAGGTGGCATAGGGAGGAGCTGTGTCCCCAAGACAAGGAGGGTTAGTGAGTAGAGACAGGGACTGGTATTGAGACATTAGGATGATTTGAACATGACCTGACCTGTTCACCAGACGTGCTACCTTGTCCCGGACCTGCTGTTTTCGACTCTCTCTCTACCGCACCTGCTGTCTCGACCTCTGAATGATCGGCTATGAAAAGCCAACTGACATTTACTCTTGAGGTACTGTTGCACCCTTGACAACCAATGTGATTATTATTTGACCCTGCTGGTAATCTATGGGCATTTGAACATCTTGAAGAATAATCTGGCTTTAAAAATGGCCATGTACTCTTATAAACTCCACCCGGCACAGCCAGATGAGGACTGGCCACTTTTAAGAGCCTGGTTCCTCTCTTTGGTCTCTTCCTAGGTTCCTGCCTTTCTAGGAAGTTTGTCCTAGCCACCGTGCTTCTACATCTGCATTGCTTGCTGTTTGGGGTTTTAGGCTGGGTTTCTTTATAGCACTTTGTGACATCTGCTGATGTAAAAAGGGCTTTATAAATACATTTTATTGATTGATTGATTGATTGGACAATGCTACTCATGAGCGAAGCAAGGAACGGGCACCGAAGACCAACATTCAGTCACAATGCAAAGCTATTTCATATACACTAGTGGACCAGTTCCTTATTATCTATGTTGTGTATCAATCTTTCAGTTTACTCGTGTTCATATCTATACACTTCCGGTCACTTAGAAATGTCCTTGTTTTGAAAGAAAAGCACATTTTTTGTCCTTTAAAATAACATAAAATTTATCAGAAATACAGTGCAGACATTGTTAATGTTGTAAATTACTATTGTGGCTGGATATGGCAGATCTCTTATGGAATATCTACATAGGCATACAGAGGCCCATTATCAGCACCCATCACTCATGTGTTCCAATGGCAAATTGTGTTAGCTAATCCAAATTGGTCATTTTAAAAGGCTAACTGAGCATTAGAAAACCCTTTTGCAATTATGTTAGCACAGCTGAAAACTGAAATTAAGGCTATATTTGTTTTCTAATGATCAATTGGCCTTTTAAAATGATAAACTTGGATTAGCTAACACAACGTGCCATTGGAACACAGGAGTGATGGTTGCTGATAATGGGCTCCTGTACGCCTACGTAGATATTCCATTAAAAATCAGCCGTTTCCAGCTACATTAGTAATTTACAACCTTAAATGTCTACACTGTATTTCTGATCAATTTGATGTTATTCTGATGGACAAAAACTGGACATTAAACAAGGACATTTCTAAGTGACCCAAAACTTTTGAAAGGTAGTGTATGTGTACCCATATCTATCTCCATAGTGTTTCTGTACAGACTGGGAACATGCTTTCAATGATGAAACCAATCTATCGCTCATGACTAGTTGGCCAGACCAGCGTGCACAAATTTTGAGACTCACTCTCCACGTCCAGCATGATGGTGACTTCGGTGGTGCCCATGCTGTTGGTGGCGTTGCAGATGTACTCTCCAGAGTCTGCCCGGCCAACATTGGGCAGGATCAGCGTGTTGTCCACTACCTTATGTCTCCAGGGGAGAGGGGCACGCAGCTTAGACCACGTGATCTTAGGGACAGGGAAGCCTGAAGAGTTGATTTTGAAAACACAATGAATATCAGTGTGTGAAAAGGACTTGTACAGTCAATTATTTGTCATGCCAATTCTATGATCTTAGCAAAGATGAGGTGACGATAACATCCATTTCCTCTCAGCTCTCATTTGCATAATATCATTTTACATAAAAGTATTCTCTGTCCTAACAAGTCTCAGTACAAACAATACAACAATTATTCTCTTCTCAGTTCTCTTTGCTATAGTACTCATTTGTGTAATTTAAAAGGTGGATTAGTTACCGTGAGCGTCACATCTCAGTGTGGTGCTCTGTCCCTCCACCACCACCATGAGGGGATCGGGCACAGAGGCACGGGGCGTGACGGGCACCTGGGCAGCCCCCTCCACGATCACCTCCACCCTGGTCTCTGTGGTGCCCTCGTCGTTGCGGGCTGTGCATACGTAGGTACCACTGTCCTCTGGACGGGCCACTAGGACCTGCGGAAGGGGAACAGCATTACCGGGTCTGCCCAGCGTAGAATAAATAGCACACCCTGTCATTTAGTTTAGCGCGAAAATGAATGATATCCAAATACTAGGGCAGGTTACCCAGGCACAGATTAAGCCTAGTCTTACACCAAGAAACCCTTTGAATTGAGAACCTAAGATTCAACTTAATTTGGATTTAGGAAAGCACAAAAGCTCAGTAACAATGACTTGGAGGTTTCATAGGAAGTTGAGGATCAGGAACACAAATGCAGTACACTACCTGCATGACGGCGTTGGACTCCATGGGCACAGGGCTGCTAAGCATGGTGTTGCGGGCGCTGTCCAGTCTGTGCCATGTGACAGATGGGCGTGGCTCCCCGGAAGCCTGGCACTCCAGGTTAATGGGTTCACCCATCCTGACTCGCACGGGCCCCTGAGGGGTGACGGTCGCTACAGGAGACTCTGGAAGGAAGGATGACATCATCAGGACGAACAACCATTTGGTCACTCTGTTGCCACGGCAATTACTAAGGGGGTTGTAACAGAGGGAAGATGCTTATGGTGAACCACATCAGAAACATCAACACCGTATGTGTGTGTGTGTGTCTGTGTGTGCCATACCTCTGATGATCAGAGAGACGATACTCTGGGTGATTCCAAACAGGTTGGTAGCCACACAGTTGTAGGTGCCCTGGTTGCTAGGGCGGGCGTCAGCGATGGTGAGGACAGTGCCGTAATGGCCAACCTTCACATTGTCTACAGAATTAAAGGTTTCATGTGGAATCTTTTAGTCTGTCATGTACATCTCTGACAAGCAGCAGCTAAATATGAAGGAAATGTAACAGGATACAGACTATATTATAGTACTATATATTACTGTAGATATTGCAGGTAGTTTGCTTGTGTGGATAATGACATGATTCTGACATCTGAAATTAATATTACTAAATGCAGTGGTGTAAGGTACTTAAGTACAAATACATTAAAGTAGTTTTTTGGGGGTATCTGTACTTTACTTGACTAATTATACGTTTGACAACTTTTACTTCACTACATTCCTAAAGAAAATAATGTACTTTTTACTCCATGCATTGTCCCTGACACCCAAAAGTATTCGTTATACAATATTTTGAATGCTTAGCAGGACAGGAAAATTGTCCAGTACATCCCTGGTCATCTCTATTGCCTCTGATCTTGCGGACACACTAAAAGGGAAAGAGGGATACCTAGTCAGTTGTACAACTGAATGCATTCAACTGAAATGTGCCTTCCGCATTTAACCCGACCCCTCTGAATCAAAGAGGTGCGGGGAGCTGCCATAATCGACATCCACGTCTTCGGTTCGGCGCCGGGGAACAGTGGGTTAACTGCCTTGCTCAAGGGCAGAACAACAGATTTTTACCTTGTAAAAAGCTCAGGGATTCGATCCAGCTACCTTTCGGGTTACTGGCCCAATGCTCTAACCACTAGGCCACATGCTTCTTTTGAAAATTATGTCTGAGGGTTGTAGTCTCAGGGTCTTATGTCTGAGGTTTGCTATCCGTAAATTAGGGTTGCTATCCGTAAATAAATAAAAAACATGAAAATTGCGTAGTCTGGTTTGCTTAATATGAGCAATTTTGATACGTATATAAGTATATTTTTGCAATTTTATTTACTCTTGATACTTAAGTATATTTAAAATACTTTTAGACTTTTACTCAAGTAGTATTTTCTGGGTGACTTTCACTTTTACTTGAATCCTTTTCTACTAAGGTATCTTTACTTTTACCCAAGTATGAGAATTGGGTACTTTTTCCACCACTGACTAAATGCCTTTCTGCAAAAGTCCTATGGAATTGGGGCCTCCCGAGTGGCGTAACAGTCTAAGGACCCAGGTTGGATCCCAGGCTGTGTTGCAGCTGGCCGCGACCGGGAGACCCATGAGAAGGCACAGGGGAGGGTTTGGCCAGCCGGGAAGTCCTTGTCCCATCACGCTCTAGTGACTCCTTGTGGCAGGCCGGACACACGCACGCTGACTTCGGTCGCCAGCTGTACGACAGTACGGTGTTTCCTCCGACACATTGGTGTGGCTGGCTTCTGGGTTAAGCGAGCAGTGTGTCAAGAAGCAGTGTGGCTTGGCAGGGACGTGTTTCGGAGGACGCCCTCTCCTGAGTCCATATGGGAGTTGCAGCGATTGGACAAGACTATCTACCAATTGGGGAGAAAAGGGTTAATAGTAAAAAAAAAAAAGTTCAGAATGGGAGGGGCCTCACCAGGAAAGGGCTGGTTGTTGGACAGTTTCCACTCCAGCCGTATGGGCTCTGCTCCACCGTAGACTCTGCACTTGAAGCTGGCTGACTCTCCCTGTCGCAACGCTGCACTTTGGGGCTCAATGGAGATGATGGGGGTCTGCAGACCTACTCCAGGAAACACACACCATTACAACAGGACAACATTTCCTCTCCTCACACCTCACTAATCCTACAACATTTACCAGACGGTGTACTGTATGGGAAGCAAATACAGAACACGAGAAACTAGAAACCCAGGAAGGTTTGAACCAGGATAAGATCACAGTGTGGAATAGAAAAACATACTCTCAGAGGTCACTTTAGGGAGGGTTGGAAAACAAACAACTGGAAAAGTACCACCGTACCTGACGAAAGGCCACTAAATAAAATTCTCAAAAAAAACAGATGTTCCTACTGTATATGCCTCTGGCTGTTTCACCATCATCCCTGGTGATATCAGTGGGGAGGATAGTTTCATTGTACTGTCACAGAGAGAATGGCTTAGTGACTTACGAGAGGAGGTGGCAGTGACTGAGACAGAGACTGAGGCCTGACGGACAGGAGTACCAGGCCCTCCCTCCACAAGACAGATATACTTCCCAGAGTCATCTGGACTGGCAGAGAGGATACGCAGCTTGGTGCCCAGAACCTACGCATGCACACACACACACACACACACACACACACACACACACACACACACACACACACACACACACACGAGTGACTATTCAGCTGAAATAAACAGAACAGATCTTCATGATATTACCAATTAGCTTTTACTAGCTGTGCGTGTATGTGTGTGTGTATTCCTACCTGGTGATTGGCGGACAGGCGTCCACTTTCCCTCCTCCAGGTGACAGCAGGTGGGGGGTTACCAGGGACAAAACAGTTGAGGTCCAGGCTCTGTCCCTCCTGGACTTCAGCTATGGAGGGCTGGATGGTGATGGCTGACGAGATGGTGTCTCCTCCTATTGCTACACAACAACAAACGCAGGATACAGACA
The DNA here is from genome assembly GCF_034236695.1 of Oncorhynchus nerka. Lineage (NCBI taxonomy): Eukaryota > Metazoa > Chordata > Actinopteri > Salmoniformes > Salmonidae > Oncorhynchus > Oncorhynchus nerka. Next base: position 38,267,151 of record NC_088415.1, read on the forward strand.
TTTACAAAAGTTATATTACTGTCAACACACAGCAGTACTCCTCTGGGGTAGGTTGACCTGGGTCGTGTTCAGTAGGGCGAAAACGTTTGAAACAGAATGAATCAGTACTATCTGAACTGTCCAATACAATACAGCAGTTTTTATATATTGTTGCACAGCATTTTAAAATGTGTACCCTACTGAAAACGATCCAAGTGCGACCTCTCACCTCTATTGACGGTGACCTCGATGCGAGCCTCTGAGGAGCCGATGGAGTTGGTGCCCACACACAAGTAGGTGCCAGAGTCAGACGACTTGATGTTAGGGATTAGCAGGGTGCCAATGTCTGTGCGCTCCATACTGGCCTAGAGAGGACACGGCAACGATCAAGAAGAGGGATGAAGACTGTCACAATGGCCTTAAGACACGGACTACTGTGGTATGAACTACCTGAAAATGATTACGTCTCTACCCAAATCCAATAGAAGGACACCATACAGACACATGAGATGACTTACCTTTGGAGAAACGCCTACTCTATAAACATTGGATTTCACAGACCACAAATGGTGCAAACAACAGACATACTTGACATGATTTTTAATCCATGAGGAGGCAACACCAACAAAATCACATCGCAGGTGGATCTTCGGCATATATACACCATTGTTATACGGTTGTGATTTGTGACAATGTTTGTGTTATGATAATCATTAAAAAGGCTTTTCAGCTGTGCTTTGCACGAAAGAAAACAAAAAAATCAAACCCGTTGGTTGGTTGTTGAGAATAGTAATGTTTCCTTTCATCAACATTACTATGATCATTTTACAGTTACAACTGTTGAATTGACAACGAATAATGATCACTATTGAAATAGTTACCAATGACATACAGTAGATGTCTTTGACACTAGTTAGTAGTAGACTACAGTAGGTATAGTAGTATGTTTTTGGACACCTTTGTACACTTAAAATAATCGTTGTTGAACTGATTCAGTACAATGTTGACAGGAATGGGAAACTGTTAGGGAATTAAGATTTATGACATAGTCCTTTGAGCCAATGGTTTCATCACAGGCAATACAAATCTTCTCTATCCATGTATGAAATCACTGGAAATGCATTACAGATGTTTCCTAACACTTACAACATCATCAACCCTATGCCTTCATCTCTAAATGAATCCCAATGTTCAACAACCAAACACAATAGTAAGACAGCGAGATCCTCTTTTCCAGTGGGGAAATAATCAGCCTGTGTATGGTAATGTCAAATTGAGTCCCTAAGCAACTACTTCACACTTAACTATAATGGACAGTGGGGTGGATCTTGTCAATATTTCAAACCTTATAAAACATCAGAGTGTAAAATGGACCAGTGTTATGGCTGAGAATACACAGTAGTACACCTAAAGAGAATTTAAAGGGGTGTGTCTAGAGAGAATTTAAAGGGGTGTTTCTAGATGGAAAATTTAATGGGGTGTGTCTAGGTAGAGAATTTAAAGGGGTGTGTCTAGAGAGAATTTAAAGGGGTGTTTCTAGATGGAAAATTTTATGGGGTGTGTCTAGGTAGAGTATTTAAAGGGGTGTGTCAGGGCTGGACTGGGTGGATTACAGTATCTGGGAGGTGGTGGTGGTGTGGCATCCATCCGTGGATAAAGCTGCTTAGGTCCGGCCTAGTCAACCGTGGCGGGCCAGGCTAAAGTGAGCAGAAGCCGTGGCGGGCCCGGCTCAATGTGTGTCTGAACCCATTCACAAGTTTTCAAAGCAATCCATTTGCGAGAGCACACAGAATTTCTGCGTGACCGCACGGCAGAGCCCGAGTCCCGCTGGGAAAAGCTGACACAACGCTGAAGCTCTCTGAGGCAGAACAAAGCCCAGGGCCTCGGGTGGCAGAGGAGACACGAGGTACGGAGGGAATAACCCAAAGCCCCTTGGGGGGGGGGGGACCAGGACCTGGCACGAGGAACCAATGTCCCAAATACCTAGCTATGCCCTGGGGCCTGGGTGTGTACATAGAGGAATACTAATAATAATGTAAACAGAATGGAGGGGATCAATATTTTTTTTAGGACAAACAAATGTCAGGGATGATATGATCATGTGGACAAATTTGAAAATGGAGGACGATGGATGGATGTGACACCTATAAGACAAAAACAACAACTAAACCATGCCATACGCATCATGGAGGCTTTGTGAGAAGCTATTTGCTTGTAGTGAATGAATGGTGGTTACCGTGTGTGACGATGAATCAAAGGAACGTTTGATCATGCTTTTAGTAGAGTGTGTTGAAGGGTCAGTAGAGGTCAGTAGAGAACAACAGGTGGGTCAGTAGAGAAGAACAGGTGGGAAGTAAGAGATGGGACAGACAGACATCGAGACAGAGGACAGATGGACAGACCTGCAGCTCCTCAATACGTCTCTGTAACACATCGAGACTGTTGCTTTTAAACTGTTGGAAACCGTGAGAAGGAATGGCCTGAGCAAAACGTCAAGAAAAAAGGGGGGGAATAAAAAAAGGGGAGAAGGAAACACAAGAAGGAAAAAACAACGGTATGTCAAAATACACCAGAATTCACTTTTTCACCAACACAACCCACGGTGAGATACCAGCACCAAATATTATATACAGTACATAATAGTTACTCTTCAGATCAGGATATATCCCAACCACATCCTGAGTCCCAGGCAGAAAGTAACAGATAGAAAGGACCTGTGTTTACCTGCGGGGGGAGTTGTCCTTCCTGTTTCTTCCAGGTGAGTCCGGGGCTGGGCCTGCCTCCAGCCCTGCAGTACAGCCTCAGAGTCTCACCCTCATAGATGTCCACCCTCTGGGGGCTCACCTGCACGTGGGGCAGGCTGGCACCTGAAGCTTTCAAGCACACAGGAAGGAAACAGGAGATGATGAGTACCCAACAAGACTGGTAGACAATATGGGCCGGATTCAGAGTATTCTCAAGTAACAATACCACCCTATGAACCTGTGACATTGGCCTGCTGTTGATGTTGAGACCCACTGTGTACGTAGGGCAGTGGTTCCCAAACCTTTTGGCTTTCCTGACCCAATTGAGGTGTGTTTTGAGTCGCGACCCACCATAAGTGAAAAAACATACACACAAAGACAAAGTCAAAAAGTAGATTCATCATCTTTTCTTCAAAACATTCAGCTGAATATAGATTTGAGTATGGTCTTTAGTGACCAATTTTAAGAAACTGACTGTATAATTAGGAAATTAGTTGTGCAGGGTTTTGTTGGGATCAAAATGGGGCTTAGATGGTGAGCGTGAGATATGGCGCAGAAACGGGCTGAATTCTGTCTGGGCCCTGGGCAAGAACATTTGAGGTGCTCATCTTGGCAGCGGAGAGACAATTGTGCAGTTTTAAAGTTAATTTCCTGCAAATCTACACATTTTGCCATGGAGCTGAAAGAACATTTTGCAATTTTAAAGCCAATTTCCTGCAGTTCTATACATTTTGCCATGGAGCTAGGAGAGAATCTTTCAGTTTTAAGCTTAATTTCCTGCAATTCTACACATTCTGGCATGACTAATGCTGCGTTGTTATGCTCAAACATAACAAATTCAATGGGGGGCCTGATTGTCGAGCTTTTATTTTGGTGACTGTAAATTCTGAAAGATTGTCGGCTGTTATTAAAAAATATACACAGTACCTGTCAAAAGTTTGGACACCGACTCATTCAAGGGTTTTTCCTTACTTTTTCCTATTTTCTACATTGTAGAATAATAGAGAAGACATCGAAACTATGAAATAGCGCATCTGGAGTCATGTAGTAACCTTTACCATCGGTCCTATTAGCCAACGTACAATCAATCGATACTGAAATAGACAAACTAAGATCACATAGATCCTACCAACGGGACATTCAAAACTGTAATATCTTATGTTTCACCGAGTCGTGGCTGAACGACAACAATAAACATACAGGTTTTACGCTTTTTCGGGAGGATTGAACCGCGGCCTCTGGTAAGACAAGGGGTGGCGGTCTATGATTATTTGTAAAAACAGCTGTTGCACGAAATCTAAGGAAGTCTCAAGGCTCTCCTGTGGTACAATAACGATAAGCTGTAGACCACACTATTTACCAAGAGAGTTTTCATTTGAATTTTTCATAGTTGTCTACATACCACCACAAACTGATGCTGGCACTAAGACCACACTCAATGAGCTGTATATGGCCATAAGTAAACAGGACTTTAATGGGGACTTTAATGCAGGAATACTCAAAACCGTTTTACCAAATTTCTACTAGCATGTTAAATGTGCAACCAGAGGGAAAACAACTCTAGACCACCTTTACTCCATACACAGAGATGTGTACAAAGCTCTCATTTGGCAAATCTGACCAAAATTCTATCCTCCTGATTCCTGCTTACAGACAAAAACTAAAGCAGGAAGCACCAGTGACTCTCAGGGGTGCCTGCTCAGTCCCCTCAGTCCCTTTTCAGTCAATCAAATTTAATCAATCTAACAGCCTAAAACCCCAAACAGCAAGCGATGCAGGTGTAGAAGCATGACTACATGGCCAGGCACGACTCCAACACCATTACGTTTGCCAATGACACAACAGTGGTAGGTCTGATCACCGACAACGACGAGACAGCCTATACGGAGGAGGTCAGAGACCTGGCCGTGTGGTGCAAGGACAACCTCTCCCTCAACGTGATCAAGATAAAGGAGATGATTAACAGGAAAAAGAGGACCAAACATGCCCCCATTCTCATCGACAGGGCTGTAGTGGAGCAGGTTGAGAGCTTGGTGTCCACATCACGAACAAACAAACATGGTCCAAGCATACCAAGACAGTCTTGAAGAGGGCACGACAAAACCTATTCCCCCCTCAGGAGACTGAAAGAATTTGGCATAGGTCCTCAGATCCTCAAAAGGTTCTACAGCCGCACCATCAAGAGCATCCTGACTAGTTGCATCACTGCCTGGTATGGCAACTGTTCGGCCTCCAACCGCAATAGAGGGTAGTGCGTACGGCCCAATACATCACTGTGGCTAAGCTACCTCTATACCAGGCTGTGTAAAAAAATTGTCAAAGACTCCAGCCACCCTAGTCATAGACTGTTCTCTGTTACCGCACGGCAAGCGGTACCGGAGCGCCAAGTCTAGTTCCAGACGGTGCCCCCTGCACATTGACTCTGTACCGGTACCCCCTGTATATAGCCTCGCTAATGTTATTTTACTGCTGCATTTAAATATTTATTATTATTTTTATCTATTTATCATCTCTTTTTTTAAATATAGATTTTTTTACAGTTTTTATAGATTTTGTTTATATTTTATTTTTGTGTTTTTCTATATACACTACCATTCAAAAGTTTGGCGCCACTTAGAAATGTCCTTGTTTTCCATGAAAACATACATGAAATGAGTTGCAAAATGAATAGGAAATATAGTCAAGACATTGACATGGTTATAATTAAAGATTTTTAATTGAAATAATAATTGTGTCCTTCAAACTTTTCTTTCGTCAAAGAATCCTCCATTTGCAGCAATTACAGACTTGCAGACCTTTGGCATTCAGGTTGTCAATTTGTTGAGGTAATCTGAAGAGATTTCACCCCATGCTTCCTGAAGTACCTCCTACAAGTTTGATTGGCATGATGGGCACATAAGTACCAAACGGTCAAGCTGCTCCCACAACAGCTCAGTAGGGTTGGGATCTGGTGACTGTGCTGGTCACTCCATTATAGACAGAATACCAGCTGACTGCTTCTTCCCTAAATAGTTATTGCATAGTTTGGAGCTGTGCTCTGGGTCTTTGTCCTGTTGTAGGAGGAAATAGGCTCCAATTACGCACCGTCCACAGGATATGGCATGGCGTTGCAAAATGGAGTGATAGCCTTCCTTCTTCAAGATCCTTTTACTATGTACAAATCTCCCACTTTACCACCACCAAAGCACCCCAGACCATCACATTGCCTCCACCATGCTTGACAGATGGCGTCAAGCACTCCTTCAGCATCTTTTCATTTTTTTCAGCGTCTTATGAATTTTCTTCTTTGCGATTCGAACACGTCAAACTTAGATTCGTCTGTCCATAACACTATTTTCCAATCTTCCTCTGTCCAGTGTCTGTGTTATTTTGACCATCTTTATCTTTTCTTTTTATTGGCCAGTCTGAAATATGGCTTTTTCTTTGCAACTCTGCCTAGAAGGCCAGCATCCCGGAGTCACCTCTTCACTGCTGACGTTGAGACTGGTGATTTGCAGTCAGGTCAAGATGATTTAATGAAGCTGCCAGTTGAGGACTTGTGAGGCATCTGTTTCTCAAACTAGACACTCTAATGTACTTATCTTCTTGCTCAGTTGTGCACCGGGTCCTCCCACTCCTCTTTCTATTCTGGTTGGAGCCAGTTTGCACTGTTCTGTGAAGGGAGTAGTACACAGCGTTGTACGAGATCTTCAGTTTCTTGACAATTTCTCGCATGGAATAGCCTTCATTTCTCAGAACAAGAATAGACTGACGAGTTTCAGAAGAAAGGTCTTTGTTTCTGGCCATTTTGAGCCTATAATCGAACCCACAAATGCTGACGCTCCAGATACTCAACTAGTCTAAAGAAGAACAGTTTTAATTGCTTCTTTAATCAGCACAACAGTTTACAGCTGTGCTATCATAATCGCAAAAGGGTTTTCTAATGATCAATTAGCCTTTTAAAATGATAAACTTGGATTAGCTAACACAATGTGCCATTGGAACACAGGAGTGATGGTTTCTGATAATGGGCCTTTGTACGCCTACGTAGATATTCCATTAAAAATCAGCAGTTTCCAGCTACAATAGTCATTTACAACATTAACAATGTCTACACTGTATTTCTGATCAATTTGATGTTATTTTTATGGACAAAAAATTTGCTTTTCTTAAAAAAAAAAAACAAGGACATTTCTAAATGACCCAAAACTTTTGAAGGGTAGTGTAAATATACATTTTTTCTTTTCTTAAAACTGCATTGTGGTTAAGAGCTTGTAAGTCAGCATTTCACTGTAGTATTCGGCGCATGTGACAAATACAATTTGATTTGATTTAAGGTCGGGCAATTGTGGAGGCCAGGGCATTTGATGCAGCACTCCATCACTCTCCTTCTTGGTCAAATAGCCCTTACACAGCCTGGAGGTTTGTTGGTTCATTATCCTGTTAAAAAACAAATTATAGTCCCACTAAGCGCAAACCAGATGGGATGGCGTATCGCTGCAGAATGCTGTGGTAGCCATTCTGGATAAGTGTGCCATGAATTCTAACTAAATCACCACTACACCATCACAGCTCCTCCTCCATGCTTCACGGTGGGAACCACACACGTGGAGATCATCCGTTCCCCTACTATGCGTCTCACAAAAACACGGCGGTTGGAACCATACATCTCAAATTGGACTCCAGACCAAAGGACAGATTTCCACCAATCGAATGTCTATTGCTCGTGTTTCTTGGCCCAAGCAAGTCTCTTCTTATCTTCTTGTCCTCTAGTAGTGGTTTCTTTGCAGCAATTAGACCACGAAGGTCTGATTCACGCAGTCTCTTCTGAACAGGTGATGTTGGCATGTGTCTGTTACATGAACTCTGTGAAACATTTATTTTGGCTGCAATTTCTTAGGCTGGTAACTTATCTTCTGCAGCAGACGTAACTCTGGGTCTTCCTTTCCTGTGGCGGTCCTCATGAGAGCCAGTTTCATCATAGCACTGGATGGTTTTTGCGATTGCACTTGAAGAAACTTTCAAAGTTCTTGACATTTTCTAGATTGAATGCCCATCATGTCTTAAAGTAATGATGGACTGTTGTTTCTCTTTGCTTATTTGAGCTGTTCTTGCCATAATATGGACTTGGTCTTTTACCAAATAGGGCAATCTTTTGTATATCACCCCTACCTTTTCACAACACAACTGACTAGCTCAAACGCATTAAGAAGGAAAGAAATTCCACAAATGAACTTTTAACAAGCCCCACCTGTTAATGGAAGTGTGCCTTGTTAAACGTTTAACAATGAATTGTTTAACACGTTTTTGGTTACTACATGATTCCATATGTGTTATTTTCGATGTCTTCACCATTATTCTACGATGTAGAATATAGTAAAAATAAAGAAAAACCTTGGAATGAGTAGGTGTGTCCAAACTTTTGACTGGTATTGTATATTCTACACACTTTCTATTTGGTTTAAGTCATTTAAGTTTAAACTGTAAGTGTTTTCCATCCCAAAAAAGTATATATATTTTTATATATACTGAACAAAAATATAAATGCAACATGTAAAGTGTTGGTCCCATGTTTCATGAGCTGAAATAAAAGATCCCAGATATGTTTCATATGCACAAAAACATATTTTTCTAAATCTGTTTACTATTTTGTTTACATCCCTGTTAGTGAGCATTACTCCTTTACAAGATAATCCATTCACCTGACAGGTGTGGCATATCAAGAAGCTGACTAAACAGCATGATCATTAGACAGGTGCAGCTTGTGCTGGGGACAATAAAAGGCCACTCTAAAATGTGCAGTTTGTCACACAACACAATGCCACAGATGTCTGAAGTTTTGAGGGAGCGTGAAATTGGCATGCTGACTGCAGGAATGTCAACCAGAGCTGTTGCCAGAGAAGTTAATGTTAATTTCTCTACCATAGGCAGCCTGCAACATTTAAAAAAAACATTTGGCAGTACTTCCAACTAGCCTCACAACCGCAGACCATGTGTAACCACCCCAGCCCAGGACCTCCACAACCGGCATCTTCACCTGCGGGATGGTCTGAGACAAGCCCCTCGGACAGCTGATGAAACTGTGGGTTTGCACAGCATATGTGGGAACTAATTTTTTGCACAAATGTCAGATATTGTCTCAGGGAAATTCATGCTCGTTGTCCTGTCATGGAAAATGGCAAGTTATAATGCTTGTATTGCATTATAGTGGTTGTTTTATTCGACAGAATAGAGTATTGTGTGTGTGTGTTCTACTGAGGATGGGCCTCTATGAGATATCACTGACAGAGGAGATTTACGATGTATTTGGGTAATAAAGCCTAAAGAGCATTCCAGATAACATGAGGTAATGTTTTTGTGCTCTACCCTACCAAGGTGAGACGGGTTCTAGTTTGGAGTAGAGAGGGCCAGACACTGGTCTTTACAATGAAAACTGTTGACACAGCAGTAACTGTCTGCTATGTTTTATAGATATCTTCCATACAAATCTTAACCTTTGAACTGTTCCTAAGATCTGTGGTTCGTCAGTGTAAGTTGAGAGGGGTGTATCTTGGCTATAAAAGATCTTTGTACTTTTTGTTGGTACTTTTCAATGGTTCATTAGAGATAGCGCATCATTGAAAGTCAAAAAGGCTATTGCAAAGCTTATTATTAAAAAAGATGTAGTTTAAGTATAACTCTAACTGGTGTGTGAAGTTTGTAACTCTCTCCTCATTTAGTAAAGCAGAAATATGCCACCACAGTCCTCACCACATCTTGACCTGACTGCAGTTGAGCGTTGTAACCTACTTCAGTGGGAAAATGCTCACCTTCGATTGTCACTGGCGTAACCTACTTCAGATGGTAGACAGCGTGTATGGCATGCGTGTACGACAGCGTGTTCCAGTTCCCGCCATTATCCAGCAACTTTCCACAGCCATTTAAGATGAGTGGGACAACATTCAACAGGCCACAATCAACAGCCTGATCAACACTATGTGAAGGAGATGTTTTGCACTGCAAGAGGCAAATGGTGGCCAGACCAGATACTGACTGGTTTTCTGATCCACGTCCCTACTTAAAAACAAAAACAAATCTATATTCCCAGTCATGAAATCCATAGATTAGTGCCTAATGTATTTATTTCAACTGACTGATTTCCTTATATAAACTCTAACTCAGTAAAATCTTTGAAATTGTTGCATGTTGCGTTTTATATTTTGGCATCCCGCGACCCACCTGGACCCCTGCTGTGACCCACAAGTGGGTCCCGACCCACAGTTTGGGAACCACTGATGTGGAGGACAGCCCGTGATGTGTGTTCTCCGTGGGTGTTGAGGGCCTTGCAGACGTACTCCCCCCCATTCTCCCTCTCCACAGCAGGGATGGTCAGGACCCCTCCACGGACCACAGCATTGGGGCTCATCCTATTACCGGGACCTAAAAACACAGATTTCATGTTTTTGAAATTATACAGTGTAAATAAACATTAAGAACACCTTCCTAATATTGAGATCCCCCCCCCCAGAACAGTGTTCAACAGGGATGCTGGCCCATGTTGACTCCAGTGCTTCCCACAGTTGTGTCAATTTGGTCAGATGTGTTTTGGGTGTTGGACCATTATTGATACACATGGGAAACTGTTGAGAGTGAAAAAACCCAGCAGCGTTGAAGTTCTTGCACCTGGACCAGTGCCTTTGAACAAGGTGCTACTACCATACCTCGTACAAAGGCACTTAAATATTTTGCCTTGCCCATCCATCCTCTGAATGGCACACACACACACAATCCATGTCTCAATTCTCTCAGGGTTTAAATATCTTTCTTGAAACTGTCTCCTTCCCTTCATCTATTCTACTCTGATTGATGTGGATTTAACACGTGACATCGATCAGGGATCATAGATTTCGCCTGGTCAGTCTATACCACTAGCAGGTGTTCTTAATGTTTCATACCCTCAGTGTATACTTCCAAAACTTCAAGACTAAGCCAGCATAAACTCCATTGATAAAGAACAAGACAATACAGTTTGTGCTGGCTTAGTTAATGCTATACATTTTCCACTGGCTATAGCCAGGCCTTCCTTACCTGTCCATTCGATGGCAGGGGTAGGGTTGCCAGTCACAGTACAGTGGAACTCAGCATGGCCTCCTTGCTGGATGGTCAGGACAGAGGGAGAGACAGTAGCCACTGGCTGGGCCCCCTCGCGAGCTACAATAAGACAGAGAACAGTTCAGCATGACTCAGAAATACATAGCCCGCAAAATACGGGACATTAGTGTTCAAAAAAGGGCTTTTCTGTAGGAAGGAGCTTTGTTTACAGTCAACACTTTACAGCTACTGCATGAGATTGGAAATGATGTCACACTCGATCAACAAACACTTACCTCATCCATTTGTATAATAAATGGTAGCAATAAAGAATATATTCATGGCTACCAGACTGGAACTTGAAGTGACTTTAGTCAGAGTGCTTTTTTGGCTGTAGCGAATTTCATTGAGGCTGGGTCCTGACTCACTCAGGCCAAGACTGTGTCTGTGTGCAACTGCTTATGATGGAAGGCAGAGTGAGGGTGGCAGGACGAAGCCTAAGTACGTGGTCTACGCCCGTGCCCCTTGGCAGCCAGGGCCTCTGTGCAGCCGATGCAGATGAGAGGTGGCAGGCTGGCCTTGGCAGGGCACACGGTTCTCTGGACACAGCTCTCTGTGCCAGCTTGACTGGACACTGAGCCCCAGCCACATTCAATCCCATCTGATCCCAGGGTGTCAGAGCAAAAGAAATCCCCCTTTCAGCAGCCAGGGAGGACCATCAGGCTATTTAAGCTCTGAGATAAGCCCTGGTCTGGGTCTGGGACTTACTGATCTGACAGAAACAGACACTAAAAAGGCCAATATTTCATCATCTTTGTTTTTCTAAGAGGATGGGCACTGACTGTGGTGAGCCTCAACAACGAGACATGGAAATACTGGGGGAACAAAGTATACAATGATATAAAATAAAGTTACAGTGTGATGATTGAATATTAGGGCTTGACTTTGATGAAGACTTATACAGTTGAGTGACCCGCGTGTGAACTTTGCAAAGTTCTCTAGTCTATTCTACAGATTCCTAAAAGCTTTTCCAAACCTGCCGTTTCCTTACAATATCACATCTGTAAATGGGTGGTGAGGTGACATCTCATTGAAACATTCACTGTGACAGTTGAAGGAGGCTGTCTGTAGTTAGCTTCCAGAGGGAGATGAGGTGAACAATGAAGATGAGAGGAATTCTCCACCCTCCAGTGAGCTAACAGCCATGATGGTGGATATGATGCGGTGTACTAGGCACAGCATGATGTTTGAAGCACATTATGAAAGCTATTCCAGACCAGTGTGTGTCCCTGTGTGGGACTGGCAAGCAGACTGCAGATAGGGTGAGTGTGGGTGGGGTCTCCTCTGTGTTGAGTGTTGATTGGAAGACAACAAGCTAAGTGCATCTACATAGAATGGGGAAATAAGAACATTCTAGAATCTTATTGAATATGTAACGTTCCCTCTAAATAGTTCAGATACTTGAATACAATAAGGTAAAGATACAGATCTGATCTCAGTCAGATGAATGTACTAAAATGTGCAAAATGCGAGTGTGAATTACTGTGCAAATGGAAAACTTGAGGGGACCTGAGATTAAGTGCATGAGGAACTTTGTGGGTGGACTCAACCTTTTGTGGACTCAACCTTTGAGAGGAGCTTCCAACATAAATGACCATGCACCTGCACCTATGAACCCATACCATAGGAGCCAGACATGGCCTAGTAATGCTAATGTACAACCTACTATGTACTGTAATAACTAAAGTATATGATGTCAAGAGTATTACCAACATATGTTATCAAAAAGATTATATATATATATATATATGTATGTTATCAGGAATATTGTCTGTTCAAAGGCTATACGTTGCAGGAGACGAAATGCAGAGCCAGCTTCGACTTGCATTTCGGCATTTCAATTAAGACCTTTGAAGATGCATGCCTCCCTATGATAGTCCAGTTAACCCTATAACCATGTAACCGTATAACCTTATGTGAAGTGCAAACTGTATGTAATCCCTGTGGTTGATTGTACATGGGCATTACCAGACCACCATTTTCATGCTGACGACGGCGGTAGATGAATGCATGCGTGACCGAGAGTGTGAGAAGCCCTCCAGGGGTGAGGCGGGGTGGAGGTGGAGAGGTGTGGCCATGCCATGCCCACTTACGCTTTCCATGTCCTTCCAACATTTCATAGGTCGTGTAAAACATCTGAGTCTGTGAGGCCTCTGGAAATGGGGGGAGGGAGGAGGAAGGGAAACTGACAGGTGAGTCTCCAGGTCAACGGTGGAACACTGGCATTGGGATCATCGTCCAATGCTCCTCCCACTGAGCCTGTGGCCCAATTATTCCCCAGAATACCGTGGTCCGTCCAAGTACTGCCTGGTATTTCTTGTGCCAGTGATTTTCCAAAAAGCACAAGACAAAACAATACAACAGTAGAATGATCGGCAAGGAACATACCAGAACTTGAATGCAACAGGCACCAAATCCCCATTATGCATTTTAAGTATTCAAACAGGTTCTCCAATTAAGATTGAGAACTGAATGAGGAACAACAACTACGTATTGAGGACACTAGCCCCTTTCTTCAAAGAAAAATGTGCATTTTCGAGGATTGTCCATTTAGACACATGCAAAAACTAATCTGATTCAGCCAGTACGACACATACAGACCAAGGAGTAAGGTAGCTTTTTCATGATGATCAGAGATAGCTGTAGTTGTATGTATTCACAATCAACACACACACACTTACCTTTCAATGAATTTAGGTGAGTAATTGTATGCTTTCTGAGAGATTTCTGAGGTTCTGTGAATGTTGGGTAGGATATAAACCATATCACCTTGGAGATTGTGTTGTTGCATTCATATTACATACAGGAATGGGGAAAGGGGGATACCTAGTCAGTTGCACAACTGAATGCATTCAACCAAAATGTGTCTTCCCCTATGCTATATAAAACATTGCTGCTATGAACTATGGTCATTTGCTGGTGTAACAGTGAATAATGTCTACTCGGAGAGATTCAAAATCAACTAGTTACAGGTATACTTCACAAACACATGGGACAAGAGCACAACAATAAGGTATGGCAGAACACTAGACAACAAGAATACAGACAGTAGAGACACATTTACGAAACATGCTTGTTAGTAGTCAAGAATTCATATCTGGAGCTTTGTACACTGAGGGTGGTAATATCTTCTGATCCATTGAAGTCTCACTCTGCATGACTCAGTGTCATATCTTCAAGTCTATGATCATTACTTTTTCAACATTTTCACAGTTAAGATTTTTTTTTTTTAAACACATTGTGATATTTGTATATTGCGTCAGTATCCGTTAGATATTACAAATCAATTTAAATCAGTATATAGTATACTGTACAGTAAAATATGTTTGAAACGGCACCTTTGGTTATCCTGGCAGATTCTGTCTATCGGCACACCAGCGAGATTTGAATTGGCATATTTCAGCCACCGAATCAATCTATTTGTCTCATAGTAAGATACTGTGTAATATATATATATATATATATATATATATATATATATATATTTTTTTTTAAATTAATTTATGTTTTTGACAAGACACATTTGAAACATAAAAAAATGAATGCACTGACAAAACATTTTTACAAACTTTTTATCTGTTGTCAAAATAAATGTAAACTGTGTTTTTATCATGCAAGGAAACGCATGAATACAGCATAAAATCAAGTACTAACCAATCATCTTTCCCTATCTATGTATCTTGCTGTTTATGTAACATTTCTCTAACATTTCTCAAATTTGATTGTATAGTCAAAAAATTCTATGCTTGTATAACATATTGGTATAAAAAAATCAATTATATATATATTTTTTTACTGTGCCCCTGATTTATAAATGTTGAATAAAATGTTAAACCTCAACACAAATTAAACGCAACAAAGTGTGACATACCCCAGCAAGTAAGTTGACTTGTGACAGCATTTGAAATCAAACTAGCCTCAATAACCTTTCAAAAGTCAAATCTTGAACACATTTTTCTTGGCGCCAGATTTACACATACTGGATAGTATGATGCAAAACAAGAAGCCTTACTTACTATTGACAATGCAATGCCTTGGACCCTCTTAATAATCAGATCCATAGAACAGATAGTGAAAGCAGCGATAGATAGATATATTACGAACCTAAAGTTCAACCACAGGTTCTTTACCTGCTCCAAGGTTGATAGCACCATTTTCAACATTAACATTCATCAAAACAATCAGGAAAGTAACAAATCAGATTTTTATACAGTGTGTGCTGGTTCTTTCCCTGTATGGTCATCACGTCACACTCGAGGGAGAATGGAGATTGGGATCGTGATGGGGCTTCTATACAGTACTGTATGTCCCCAGGGTGATTGACTGAAGTCCTCTTTGAATGTCAGTCCCAGTCAGAGTCACTAAGCACCCATCTTGTCATCCATATACCTCATCAACCACTACAGCTCAAGGAGAAACCACCACCTTCCCAGCCAGGGTTGCAGAGCTCAGGAAAGACACCAAATAACCAACACCCTGCTAGTAAGAAAATTGAAGTGGCACAAACTAGTGTACAAGTGGCTAAAAAGTTACCAAACCACCACCGAACCCACAGTGAAGGCAGCAACAGCTAAAGATCAGAGAGAAGATGTCACCGATGGCAACAGAGACCAAAGGACTGTCACCGATGGCAACAGAGACCAAAGGATTGATAAGTCCTCACTGAGTATTAAACCAAGAAGCAACTTGAAAATGAATCAAATATATGCCACTGGGCAAGACAACCTTCTTTGGTATATCCATTGTGGGTGGTAAGACCACAGTTCAAAGTAACTAAAACTACTTGAAACTCTTGAGTGGGCAATATCTTTGGACTTTGGTAGCATTGAAGTCTACTGTGTGCTATGATGTCTTAGACAAACGACACACATATTGTATCTTAAACTGATGGACCTTTTGATTATTAAATCATTAGTATATCCACAAGCGGTATATTGCTCATGGACCAGTGATGGGTTCTGACTTCTAAACTTGAAATATTGTTAATCATCAGGTACCCTAGGGAAAGGAGAAATGGCCACAGTCTGGTTTCTACACCAGAAGTTACTAGGTATCTGTAGGAGGAATGTATATGGTTGAGGTCACTGATAAGGGTGGAGAGCTGTGAGGTCAGGGTCAGGTCAAATTCAGGGAGAAGGAACAGTTTATTACCCACATCACTTAACTTTATGACTAACAATACAAATGTAATGTTTATAGGGAATGAGGAGACTTAACCCAAATTGGGGTATATATACTTGTGCTGGTGGGAACATGTTTTTTCTCTGTTTCAGCTGTCTGACCCTTTGATTGATTCAACATAGTTTAAGCTTTACTAATTGTCTGTGAGTTTTTAGAACCTAATACTAGTAAAGATTGTACACACAGTACGAAGGTCGGGCCATTATTAGAAAGACAGAGACAGGTAGCATAGAGAGAGATTGGAAGGGTTTAAAGTGAGAGGTTGTCGTAGTTTAGGACGTGGGGGGCAGGGAGCGGGAGTGACAGGGGTTATGCTGTTTGCCAAAAGCTGCAGACAGAAAAACACATTCAACACAGTGCCTGATATAAGGGAGACCGAGGCAAAGCAAAAGGAAGGCGGGTCATGCACCATTCAAGGAGGGCTAAGGGGAGGAACTCAAAGAAATAGAGCTTGTAGGGTGGTGGTATAGAGGCTGATGGCTAACAGCATGATGGAGCCTGGGATCACGAACCTGGCACGTAGAGGACGGCAGTACCCTCGTCCATGGCAAACATGTTGGAGCCTGTACACACGTAGATGCCAGCGTCCTCAGGCTGGACGTTCTGGATGGTCAGGATGCCGTTGAAGTCCATGGCTCTGTTGGGCAGCTTGCCGTTACCCCGCCGAGTCCACACCAGGGTGTAGGCTGGAGACTGGAAGGGGACAGATGGGTACAAGATGTGAAGTAAACACAAATAAGAGAGAAAGAAATGCAACAGGGTGGCCAGTAAGAGGGGGACAATTGTGCTTAATGTGTCTGACCAAGATGGCGTAGCAGTCGGACGTGTGTTTTGGCTTGTCCTGTCCTGTCCCGTGTATATATTGTTTTCTTCATATATACAGTTGAAGTCGGAAGTGTACAAACACCGTTGTCAAATACATTTAAACTTATTTTTTTTATTTTTTTTTACAATTCCTGACATTTAATCCTAGTAAGAATTCCCTGTCTTTGGTCAGTTAGGACTACCACTTTATTTTAAGAATGTGAAATGTCAGAAAAATAGTAGAGAGAATTATTTATTTAATCTTTTATTTCTTTCATCAAATCAAATGTATTTGTCACATACACATGGTTAGCAGATAATTAATGCGAGTGTAAGGAAATGCTTGTGCTTCTTAGTTCCGAACATGCAGTAATATCTAACAAGTAATCTAACCTAACAATTTCACAACAACTACCTTATACAACTACCTTATACAAGTGTACAGGAATGAATATGTACATACAAATATATGACCCGAACGGCATAGGCAAGATGCAATAGATGGTATAGAGTACAGTATATACATATGAGATGAGTAATGTAGGCTATGAAAACATTATATAAAGTGGCATTGTTTAAAGTGGCTAGTATATACATTACATCAAGATGGCAAGATGCAGTAGATTGTATAGAGTACAGTATATACATATGAGATGAGTAATGTAGGGTATGTAAGCATTATATAAAGTGGCTAGTGATAAATTGATTACATAAATGTTTCCATTATTAAAGTGGCTAGAGTTGAGTCAGTATATTAGCAGCAGCCACTCAATGTTAGTGATGGCTGTTTAACAGTCTGATGGCCTTGAGATAGAAGCTGTTTTTCAGTCTCTTGGTCCCCGCTTTGATGCACCTGTACTCACCACGCCTTCTGGATGATAGCGGGGTGAACAGACAGTGGCTCGGGTGGTTGTTGTCCTTGATGATCTTTTTGGCCTTCCTGTGACATCGGGTGGTGTAGGTGCCCTGGAGGGCA
The DNA here is from genome assembly GCF_034236695.1 of Oncorhynchus nerka. Lineage (NCBI taxonomy): Eukaryota > Metazoa > Chordata > Actinopteri > Salmoniformes > Salmonidae > Oncorhynchus > Oncorhynchus nerka. Next base: position 38,284,944 of record NC_088415.1, read on the forward strand.
AGTAGTTTGCACCCGGTGATGCGTTGTGCAGACCTCACTACCATCTGGAGAGCCTTACAGTTATGGGAGGAGCAGTTGCCGTACCAGGTGGTGATACAGCCTGACAGGATGCTCTCGATTGTGCATCTGTAAAAGTTTGTTTTTGGTGACAAGCCAAATTTCTTCAGCCTCTTCACCATGCTGTCTGTGTGGGTGGACCATTTCAGTTTGTCCGTGATGTGTACTCTCCACTACTGTCCCGTCAATGTAGATAGGGGGCTGCTCACTCTGCTGTTTCCTGAAGTCCACGATCATCTCCTTTGTTTTGTTGACATTGAGTGTGAGGTTATTTTACTGACACCACACTCCGAGGGCCCTCACCTCCTCCCTGTAGGCCGTCTCGTCGTTGTTGGTAATCAAGCCTACCACTGTAGTGTCGTCTGCAAACTTGATGATTGAGTTGGAGGCGTGCATGGCCACGCAGTCGTGGGTGAACAGGGAGTACAGGAGAGGGCTCAGAACGCACCCTTGTGGGGACCCAGTGTTGAGGATCAGCGGGTTGGAGATGTTGTTACCTACCCTCATCACCCAGGGTCTCGAGCTTAATGGCGAGTTTGGAGGGTACTATGGTGTTAAATGCTGAGCTGTAATCGATGAACAGCATTCTTACATAGGTATTCCTCTTGTCCAAATGGGATAGGGCAGTGTGCAGTGTGATGGCAATTGCGTCGTCTGTGGACCTATTGGGGTGGTAAGCAAATTGGAGTGGGTCTAGGGTGTCCTTGATTAGTCTCTCAAAGCACTTCATGATGATGGAAGTGAGTGCTACAGGGCGGTAGTCATTTAGAGTTACCTTAGCTTTCTTGGGAACAGGAACAATGGTGGCACTCTTAAAGCATGTGGGACTGATTGCGAGGGTTAACACGTTTAAATGTTTTACTCACGTTGGCTACAGTGAAGGAGAGCCTGCAGGTTTTGGTAACGGGCCGTGTCAGTGACACTGTATTGTCCTCAAAGCGAGCAAAAAAGTAGTTTAGTCTGTCTGGGAGCAAGGCATCGTGGTCCGTGACGGGACTGGTTTTTCTTTTGTAGTCCGTGATTGACTGTAGACCCTGCCACATACCTCTCATGTCTGAGCCGTTGAATTGCGACTCCACTTTGTCTCTATACTGACACTTAAGATTGTTTGATTGCCTTGCGGAGGGCATAGCTACACTATTTGTATTCGGTCATGTTTCCGGTCACCTTGCCCTGATTAAAAGCAGTGGTTTGCGGTTTCAGTTTTGCGCGAATGCTGCCGTCAATCCACGTTTTCTGGTTGGGGAATGTCTTAATAGACGCTGTGGGTACAACATCACTGATGCATTTGCTAATAAACTCTCTCCCCAAATCAGCGTATTCGTCAATGTTGTTGTTCGCCGCAATGCGGAACATATCCCAGTCCACGTGATCAAAGCAATCTTGAAGAGTGGAATCCGATTGGTCGGACCAGCGTTTTTTTATAGACTTATATCCATCCTGCCCTGCCTTTCTAAAATCTTTGAAGCCGAGTTAACAAACAGATCACCGAACATTTCGAATCCCACCGTACCTTCTCCACTATGCAATCTGGTTTCCGAGCTGGTCATGGGTGTACCTCAGCCACGCTCAAGGTCCTAAACGATATCATAACCAAAAGCGATAAAAGACAGTACTGTGCAGCCGTCAGCATCGACCTGGCCAAGGCTTTCGACTCTGTCAATCACTGCATTCTTATCAGCAGACTCAATAGCCTTGGCTTCTCAAATGACTGCCTCGTCTGGTTCACCAACTACTTCTCTGATAGAGTTCAATGTGTTAAATCGGAGGGCCTGTTGTCTGGACCTCTGGCAGTCTATATGGGGGTTCCACAGGGTTCAATTCTCAGGCCGACTCTTCTATGTATATAGCAATGATGTCGCTCTTGCTGCTGGTGATTCTCTGATCCACCTCTACGCAGACGACACCATTCTGCATACATCTGGCCCTTCTTTGGACACTGTGTGAACAAACCTCCAAACGAGCTTCAATGCCTTACAACACTCATTCCGTGGCCTCCAACTGCTTTTAAATGCTAGTAAAACTAAATGCATGCTCTTCAACCAATTGCTGCCTCCACCCGCCCGCTCGACTAGCATCACCGCTCTGGACGGTTCTGACTTAGAATATGTGGACAACTACAAATACCTAGGTGTCTGGTTAGACTGTAAACTCTCCTTCCAGACTCACATTAAGCATCTCCAAAATTAAATCTAGAATCGGCATCCTATTTCGCAGCAAAGCCTCCTTCAGACACGCTGCCAAACATACCCTTGTAAAACTATCCTAATGATCCTTGACTTCGGCGATGCCATTTACAAAATAGCCTCCAACACTACTCAGCAAACTAGATGCAGTCTATCCCAATGCCATCCGTTTTGTCACCAAAGGCCCATATACTACCCACCACTGCGACCTGTATGCTCTCGTTGGCTGGCCCTCACTACATATTCGTCGCCAAACCCACTGGCTCTAGGTCATCTATAAGTCTTTGCTAGGTAAAGCCCTGCCTTATCTCAGCTCACTGGTCACCATAGCAACACCCACCCATAGCACGCGCTCCAGCAGATATATTTCTCTTGCTCCTTTGCACCCCAGTATCTCTACTTGCACATCATCTGCACATCCAGTGTTAATGCAAAATTGTAATTATTTAGCCTCTATGGCCTATTTATTGCCTTACCTCCCCACTCTTCTACATTTGCACACACTGTACATATATTTTCCTATTGTGTTATTGACTGTACGTTTGTTTATGTGTAACTCTCTTGTTTTTGTCGCACTGCTTTGCTTTATCTTGGCCAGGTCGCAGTTTAAATGAGAACTTGTTCTCAACTGGCCTACCTGGTTAAATAAAGGTGAAATAAAATAAAAAATAGTTTAACTTCGAGATAGGGGGCGCTCTTTTAATTTTTGGATAAAAAACGTTCCCGTTTTAAACAAGATATTTTGTCACGAAAAGATGCTCGACTATGCATGTAATTGACAGCTTTGGAAAGAAAAAACTCTGACGTTTCCAAAACTGCAAAGATATTATCTGTAAGTGCCCCAGAACTAATGCTACAGGCGAAACCAAGATGAAATTTCATACAGGAAATGGTCCAGATTTTGCCCTGTGTTCCAATGTCTCCTTATATGGCTGTGAATGCGCCAGGAATGAGCCTGCACTTTCTGTCGTTTCCCCAAGGTGTCTGCAGCATTGTGACGTATTTGTAGGCATATCATTGGAAGATTGACCATAAGAGACTACATTTACCAGGTGTCCGCCCGGTGTCCTCCGTCGAAATTATTGCGTAATCTCCAGGTCCATGCGCGTTCCATTTTCTTCAGAGGAGAAAGTCAACTGCCACGAATGATTTATCATCGATAGATATGTGAAAAACACCTTGAGGATTGATTCTAAACAACGTTTGCCATGTTTCTGTCGATATTATGGAGTTAATTTGGAAAAAAGTTTGCGTTGTAATGACTTAATTTTCGGGGGTTTTCTTACCCAAACGTGATGAACAAAACGGAGCGATTTGTCCTACACAAATAATATTTTTGGAAAAACTGAATATTTGCTATCTAACTGAGAGTCTCCTCATTGAAAACATCTGAAGTTCTTCAAAGGTAAATTATTTTATTTGAATGCTTTTCTTGTTTTTGTGAAAATGTTGCATGCTGAATGCTAGGCTTAATGCTATGCTAGCTATCAATACTCTTACACAAATGCTTGTTTAGCTATGGTTCAAAAGCATATTTTGAAAATCTGAGATGACAGTGTTGTTAACAAAAGGCTAAGCTTGAGAGCTAATATATTTATTTCATTTCATTTGCGATTTTCATGAATAGTTAACGTTGCGTTATGCTAATGAGCTTGAGGCTATAAATAGGATCCCGGATACGGGATTGCTCGTCGCAACAGGTTAATAATAAGGTATATGGTAAACAAAGGTGTTGTCAATTATAACCTGTTTCAGGATGCTAGGTGGTATTTCGCACATCACTACCTCACAGGAGAGGCAATTGAACGTCTTTTTGGAAGAATTGCCTCCTGGAACATGAACTTTCATGTGCCTTAATAACAAACATGTATTCCATCTGTAAATATGAATAAAATTGTTCAATTACGACCCTAGTTGGTTAAGCCACAGAAAAAGACCTTCCTGCTAGCTATGATTGGCTGAGATAATGGATGGGCTGGACATGCCGGAAGATGAGTTTGGATTGGTCTGTCATGTAGCATGCTTCTGTCTATAACATGAGCTGCACAGTATGTGTTGATAGTCCCTTCTACCGCTGCGTGTTTTAAATGTATATGATGTCAGCCATCGAGACCTACAAACGTTTTGCTACTTTACGTAACAACATTGATGCCCTGAATTTAGCAGGTGCTATTGACAGATCAGTTGAAAAAGTTGTGATGGGCTACTTTCTGCACACGCCACAGTCAGTGTGAACCGGAGTGACTTGACACAACATTCGCCAAACAAGATGTAGCTACAAACAAAATGGAGCCGTGTTCATCCATGTATACAGGTAAGAGTCTAGCTACATTTTCAGATATTCTACGTTTCTAATTTTGTCAGAAAGTCGTTTCATTGCAAGTTAAAGCATACTGTTCGCTAGCTAGCGAACGTTAGATTGTTGGCTCGCTAGCTAACGTTACGTTCATGATCTGTGTAGTAATATTATAGGAATCAGAAATGCATTGCTAGTTTATAGCCTAATGTTAATTAGTTAACACCGAACCTAGCTGGTTAGCTTTAGGTACCTGCAGATTCAAACTACATGACAATGTTTGTATTGGTAGTAGTATGAGTTGGGATTATGCCAGTTCATTGTTAAACTAGCTAGCTAACTACATGTCTAAACAAAAGACTCCACCTCGGGACGGATTATTACATGACCCATCAAATTAGCCAGATGTGTCTGTCTGAGGGTGATTACGGCCATCTATTGTATTTTATGAACATGTGTACATGTCTAGACAATAGGGACCCACTTAGCTAGATGTGGCTGGGGGGTGGTTATAGCATTTCTTTCACACAACCCATCAATTTAGACAAGTGCTTCGGGTAAACGTCATCTAATAATCATTCAATATTCTCAGTCTCTCCTTTTATCCACTGTAAAAAAAACTGAATTTCAAATTTTGCTACATAGGACAAAATCCAGGTGGTGGGAAATGATTTAAGCACAATGCCAACCATCAAAGATACATTAAAATAAACCTAATTGATTGTATTAATGTCTCCATGTCGGTAGATCATCTTACCTGGCTCTTGGCTGTGCAGATGAAGCTGACTGTTGCGCCAACTGTGACACTCCGTGCTTTGGGCTCCTCGATGGTCACTTGAATGGGTTTGTACGAGACAGCTGGAGAAAGACATGCACAGAAACCATTCAGTAAACACTCAAATGTCCCAAGTTACAATTTTAAAAGTTTTTACTGTCTCAACTTCGAACATATTTTGTTCAAGTCAGTTTTAACTATTCAACAACTATCTGCAAGATCAGTGGGGGAAAAAAATCACAAAAGTATTCCAAATGCACTATTTTAACGGACAATTAGAAATGCGTACTTGTGACGACAATCTCAGCGCGGCTCCTGTTGGTGTTGCGTTGGTCTCTGCAGGTACAGACATACATGCCTGTGTCACTGGGCTGAACACTGGGGATATGCAGCTCCTCTCCTGAGAGAATAGGTAGGAACACGGAATGAGATTAAATTACCAAGGGGAATGGACTAGTACTTCAATAGCGTAGAAAAGCCTTACAGTTTCCCATGAGTCACATCCAGCGTTTTTGGATCTTTTAGTGTTGAAAAGCGCTATCCAAAGTATAAATACAGTAAAGTACACACTACAGGGTACAAAAATATGTTTTGAGCAAAAATATATTTTTTTACAAAACTGAACACTTCAAGATGTTGTTCTGCTGGGAATCTGTGATGTCATCACCTCCTCTCTTGCTTGAGAAAAAATTGAGGAGCAATAGAGAACAAAAGAGGACAGCCCCCCCCCACATACACACACATGTGCCAAGTCATGACTCGCCTGGACCACCTATTGAGATGTGCCTTTTGTTAAGTAAATCAGGTGTTAAATGAGGTGAAAAGGAGACTGGAATGCCACTTGAAAGGAGAAGAGTAGAGGTACTCGGTGGATGGGCTTTCTATTGTTCTTAGGTCACTCTGCCCCCATTTCACACCAAGTTGCCAGGGAACTCAGTCACCTGACAGGGTCAGTCAATCACAGGCCTTATCTGGTGGGGTAACAGACCCCCACTACCATCTGTACCTCAGTCTTTCTCTGCAACACCAGGAGTGAATAGCAAGGTGACCAACCACCTGGCTGTAGCAACCCACAGAAGACTGACCGCTGGGCCTCACCCCATGGACACTTCCCTCTCTGGACATTCCCTACTGTGTAGTGCATTTATGACCATACAACCACTTCTACTAGTCCCATCTTGCTACATTGGTGTGTGTGTGCATCTTAAGTGTGTGCAAAAAAAGTGTGTTCTGTACATCTGTCTCCTACTGGTCATTACTACACCTTCTAACAGAGGCGCAGGGACGATTGTATCTATATTCACCAATACTGGTCTTTAGTGAGGAGTGTATACTGTGCTGCTATATACAACAACAGTAATGTATGTATGGCTCTTATGCTAGGCCAAGTCATACTCCCTATTACCCAGAACTGGTCTGTCCAGTATACTATACCTTGTCTTTGTCTGACGGCGCTGTTGGTCACGGGGCGTCCATCCTCCCTGGACCAGTAGTAGTAATGGGGTGGAGGGCCGGTCACCTGGCACCGCAGGGTCACTGGGCTGCCCTGGGCCACCAAAACCCTCTCAGGGTACACTTTCACCACCAGGGAGGCTGCCGCTGCTGGGTCAGAGGTTAAGGGTCAAAGGTTAGGGCACAAGGATCAATCGCATAGACACTCTTGGTGGTTACAGTCTGGCAGGAAGAAAAAGTAGATTGATTTTGAGTTCCTTTTCAGTTGGTTCACTCAATACAACATGTATCCAAGTCTACTGGACGTTTTGGGTTCCCTTACTATTGAATGGACGACACTTAATCCTGTCTTGTGGATTTCCAACGTATCCAGTTGCACAGCTGTAGGGGACAGAGAGAAAGACATTCATTTAGAGTCAACACAATGTCAAAGGACACTGAAAAGCCAGTCTGAATAGAGCAGCCTGGTACTAGCTCAGTTTGTGTTGTATAGCCATTGGCATTACAATGACCACAGGACACCGACAAGACAGAACAAACAGATCTGGGACCGGGCTAGAATAGAGAGGTAAAGAGAGAGTTGTGTCAGCTTACCGCTCACAGTACTGGCCAGTGTATCCAGGCTGGCAAGCAGTACACTGATAACCACCGTTACCAAGGCTCTCACAGGTGGGGGAGAACCTGGCAAACACACACAGATAAGCAAGTACAGTATACTCCAGTAATAACTAACTCAGTGGGATCTGTTCCAAGTTGGGATGTAGGGCAAAGTTTCAAAGACAGATATGAATGACTGAGAACTACATCTTGTTCCAATGGAGGACCATTTTGATACTGTTTATCGTTGTTACAGAAGCAAAGCAACGACCCCTTTTTATCCCCCATCCGGACTGAGACTGTGTTCTGTGTCCTAATCCTGTTAGCGGCTCACTACTCACTGGTTGTCAGGGTCGGTGTGAGGGCAGGCACAGGGCTGGCAGTCCTCTGGGGTTCCAGCGGTGGGATCCCCATAGAAACCTGGGGCACACTGCTCACACAGCTCTCCCTGGGTGTTGTGCAGACAGCTCTAGAGATGCGGGAAGACGACAACCACTCGCTTGTTATTCAATGTACTTGTTTCAAATCTACTGCTATTTTGTACCTGAGGCCATGTGGGTGGTGAGCTAGGATTCATTGTGATCTCAGAGGCTGAACTGATCCTACATTAGCATTCCTGGTTTTAAATTAACGAGGTTAACCTGGATAAAATGAAGGTTAAATAAACTAAATGAGAAATTCATCAAAACAACTGCCCTAAAGAGATTCTCTGGGCTGCATACCGTGCAGATGCCATTCTCGGGGTGGCAGGAGTCAGAGTGCCCGTTGCACTCACACAGCTCACAGTGGCCCAGGTACAGGCCCCCTCCGGTACGAGTGTAGCCAGGGGCACAGTCCTGGTAGAGAGAGAGTTACAACTGTCATCACACATCACACCTTGACACTCTCAGGGTGGGTTTCCTGGACACGGAGCCTGGTCCTCCTTCGAGCATGCTTTCTCCAGGAGGCAAAAATGTTAAAGTCTGCTGACTGTTCAAACATACATACATTTACGTTTGAGGTTAATTAGTCAACATTGCCACTTGTGGCAGAGAGAGAGAGAAAGCTCCTCTTACCTGACAGGAGAGTCCCTGGTAGGCGGGCGGGCAGCGGCACTGCTCAACCTCCAGAGCCTGAGCCAGGCCGCTGTAGTTGGGCACGGCCACCTCCATGCTGACCTCGGAGATGCTGGAGGACCTCATCTCTGTGTAGTAGGAGGCCCGCACCAGGATGTCATCCAGGTCAGCCAGCACCATCATCAGGTGCTCCCTAGTGGCAGGCATGCCGTCTGGGCGACGCCAGTTCTCCTACAGGGCAGGGATATGGGAGTTACTACTATTGTATCACCAGGATGCTAGTGTGACCTATGTCAATGAGGAACGGATGGTAAAGGTTGCAATCAAATCACCATTTGGGGACTATAAAGATCACAGCTACTGTATAACACTGACCTCTCTGAAGACGAGCTCAAACTGGCGGGACTCTCTTGTCCCCTTTCCCCTCTGCCAAAGCTGGCGAGCCACCAGGGTGATGTCATTTCCCTGTGGGCAACAATGACAAGGGCAACCCATGGCAGGTGAGTGTAAAATGAATTGATGCGACAGCAGTACATGGAAGAGAATGACGTTCATAACTTGTGGGGTCCTGAGTGTGCTATGGAATGGATGCAACAACAGTAAATGAGATTGAACGCAATGTTAACTTTGGTGCATACTTACAATAATCTGAACATCAGCGTCTTCGATGGCTGTTCCTCTCTGGCCGGCTACATAGGAGATGGTATACTTCAGCTTCCCACCATACGAGTTCACCTATTGTAGAGGTGGAGATAAATACATTTAGGCCTCTTCTATTAGAAATGTGTCTTTCTGTAAGAGCAAAAAACGTGAAGCGATCATAGAACACATGATGTATTACATTTCTCTAAGACGTTCATCTTCTCCAATAAAAACGGAGTCATGCTTGACCTCCCACCACTTGGAGAAGTGTCTTAGTTAAACAGTGATCATGAATCAATAAGTGCTGTACACTACACAGGGTTGTCTGGTGGTGCCGCCCTGCCCTTCATTTCCCTTCCACAGCTCTGATAGTTCAGGTGGAGGAATGGTGGGGTGGCTCTGTGGCCAAACGGTTAACTGAAGGGTAAACACCCAGTCAGGGTGCAGGAAGGCTGGGCCTGGCTCGTACTGTTACCTTATCCCCTATGAACTGCTCTGGGAGCTGCCAGTAGAGCGTGTCATCTGGGTGCAAGCTGAAACCTTTGTAGAACAAAGCGTACTGGGGCAGAGGAAGGAGAGCATGAGAGAGCAAGCCAGAGACAGAGCTCAAAAGATACGCAAGGAGAGAGAGAGAGAGAGAGGCATCGCAAGCACAGTAGAGAGGAGAGCAGAGAAAGGGTTTACATTTTGGTCCCCTACTAGTTAACTACTACTTGGTGACAAAGTGACACTCACACCATGCGTTAACTGGCAACTAAAACAACAGCTTCCAGTGTGTATAATGTGAAAATCACAGCTTGTAAAGGTGACTGTGCGACATGTTTAGACCCTTATACAGTATAATTATAGATTACAGATCCAGTGCTACTCTTTAAGTGAAGAACTACAGAGTACGACTTTAACAGTAATTGTGTACTGTGCTTTAAGGAGGAAAATGCCACCCTGCTTAGTCATGGAATTTATGCACATACTGCCCTTTTCAGCCCTATGTTCTCTTTCTTGTTCTTTTGAAAAAGACCCAGGCGGCGAACACTGACAATACTAAGGAAAACTATACAGGATAACCCTGTGAAATATTCACTCTCATGATTCGTGAATGGATGACTTTATGATCAACCTGATCGGTTGTTGATTAACCTTCCTGGCTACAGTACGCTGTATGTTATCACATGGAGGGAGGCAGTTTCCTCTGCTTGTGTTTGTCAAGAGCAGGGACATGCAGTCAGACAGTCTGGTTGTCTGTCTGTCCGTCTGTTCATCATTTAGCCAGCCAATCAGTCAGCTAGCCAATCAGTCAGTCTGTCCGTCCGTCCATCCGTCCGTCAGCCAGCCTGTCATCATGTCTACCTGGCTGGAGGCCCCTGCAGGCCCGGGGCCACTGGGAGCACTAGGAGGACCCACTATGTTCTTGGTCACCCGCTGTTGAGTCTGCCAACAGGACCAGGCCAAAAAAGAGAGTAAACCAGTCAGTAACGACCACAATAACAACTATGGATGAGCTTAAAAGTTAAAGGCTTGAGTGTTTCTCATAGGGGTTATTTTAGATGTACCTTCTGTCGAGGAGAGTGACTTGGGGAGGCTGGCTGAGGACTAGTAGGCCGTACCAGGGAGGAGATACCAGAGAGGGAGGAAGGGGGAGAGGGGGGCCTCAGGGGGGTACGAGACCCGGCCCGAAACGAGGCGCTGGGGACCTTCCTCTCAGAGGAAGAGGAGGGAGGGAAGGGAGGAGAGCCGTCTGGAAAGTTGGAGAGGATTGCCCAGATCTCATCATCCAGCTTCTTCACTTGTTCCTGGGGGAGAGGATGGGGAGGGTGGTGGGGTGGGCTCATGAGGGTTTCCCCAAAGGAGACCGCCCACCATGCAAGGTAAGAGACACACCAAGCACTGGGGTCTGGGGGTGTTGGTAGGGGGACATGCTGTGTCATGCTCTTAACCAGGTCTACAACCCTGTGGTATGTACACAACTTCACTCACTGGGGCCATTGAACTTTGTAGTTTCTACAATCCTAAAACAGGGAAGTCTTGACGCAAAACATCCAAACACGTCGGCTATTAGACACAACATGGCTCTCTTCTCTTCAAATTCCAGAGCGCCTCACAATCCCATTCAGGTCTGTTTGTAATACACACACGTGCATTTTTACGACATGCATCTGGTAAATGTACTGTCAACGTGCTGCAGTTGCTTTCATGCTGATGTCTACCATGCCACAGTAAATATCCAGTCACATACTGTCTTACGGGTGGTGGGATTATCTTTCAAGGCTGTCATGGCAATTGACATCCCAAAAGGCCATCCATATCAGGGGAAGGGGGAGGGGCGGCTGGGTTGTACTGTTGTCATTAGATGTGTTGTATGGACATACAGTAGGAATACCTGGCTAGCTCTTTTGGACCTGGAGGTGCCATTACCCTTCGAAGACTTCATCATGTCCCAAACGGACGCATCCTTCCTCCGTTGCTCCTCTGTCCAGGCGGAGTCTCTCTAGTGTTGTGAATAAACAAGGCTCCCGTGATCACTTTCTAATTCCCCACGTGGGAGCCAGCGGACGACTTTAGAACTAACGGGGGACTTGAAGAACTTAACTGCTGTTCACAATGTCGGACGTCTGCAAAACTCCTCCTGACTCAGTGCACTTACATCAGAGTCATCCACCGCGTGAATGGTCCATTAAACAGAGTGACGTCTAAGTAACCAATACGCGTAGAGTGTAACCCGCGATGGCATGTGAACCTGAAATATTCCTAATATTACAGAAATGTGTGTAAATAGGGCCATTACTGTATGTCGATTGCTGCTACAATGGAGCTGAAACTAGGAACAATTTGAGACCATTGGAAATGCAGGAAACCCATGCATCTCAAACACACAAAACCTCCTACACTCAAGAAAACAAGGGTAATGTATGACGCATTTATCTCAACACAAATCAAATCTGTACGATCAAATGACAAATCACACCAATCCTTTGTTTTGAATTACAGGCAAACATTTTAGTCATCAATTCTTCACAAAAAAAGTGTTATTTTTACGTGTAAACTGTCATTGGTGAGGGGCTGGTAAGTAGCATTTCACTGTAAGGTTGTACCTGTTGTATTCGGCGCATGCGACTAATACAATTTGATTTGATACGGGTCAATCCACAATCATCAGCACACGACAAGCACCGCTCTGGTTTACCTGGTGCGCTCGTCTCATACGAGCAAAGAAAGCGTCCTTCTATAGAGTGGACAGGCAAACCAAGAGTAAAAATAACTCAATTACACTTGAATGATGCATAAAGAACCAACATCTTCTCAAGACAAATAATGAAATGCATCCATGTGATGCTTTCTAAAAGTAGATGCATCAACAAACAGTACACTACTGACTTCTATGGCCCATGCTTTCTGATGAGGTTCTACCGCCTGTAATACATGGTAAATTCATGGAGCATACAACCAAACGTCAATTTCCCACTATGAGATTGGCCCTCAAACGTAGTGTTTTCTACGATAACTCATTTAGCAAACCCTTTCACAACAAAGACCAGCACAGACATTCAGGCAGAAATTGAGAGAGCATTTAAGCGCTGTTAGGAGCAGGAATGCTAGAGGATTCCCGAATGAGAAGAAGCCACTTCACACCATATAGCGAGAGAGTGGGAGTAGACGTCGGGACAGCGTTTGTATCGTCTGATGGCCACGGTGGACAGATCCTCATCTGGGACTCACCTTATCCCCTTGGAAAGCCTCGGGCAGCTGCCAATAGTGGGGCTCCTGGCCCAGGTAGTCAAAGTTGCTGTAGGAGAGCTGGGTGCCGTCAGTGGACACCTCCACGGTGAATCCGGTGGAGATGCGGTTGGTGCGCTGCCGGTTGACCAAAGCAAAGCCCTGGAAGTTGCCTGGGGCAAAGACGGATGACACCTGCAGGACACACATGAAGGAATGATCATCCAATCACACTCAGAGAGACAGGAAAACCATTTATTCAGTTCAGCTGTTAGTATATGTTTGTGTGTTGACTTGCCTATATTCCTTAATTGGTCATTGTCACGTCAAACTCAAACAAATATGAGACCAGCGCCAGGCTACTCTCAAAGTGCTCTCTTCGTATATTTACTCATATATTATTTTCAGGAAGTCGTTTCCTAGTTCTTGTCGCCTGGGTACCTGGTCTCTGTCGTGGGAGGAGCTGGAGCACTGCTGAGTGACTCCCATACAGAAGCAGGACAGGCAGCCATCTTTGTTGTCTGTGCTGAAGTGGAAGGTTCCCTGCTTACAGTTGGAGCAATCAGGGCCCTCAACGTTCATCTGAGACACAATGATATAGTGTGAGAGGTGAACCTACACATACATAGAACATAGACTTGAATGGGAATGCCATTCAAGGGATTATATTTATATGGGACAAACCTAGAGACATAACAAGTGGATAAGGATATAGGAGGATGTCAATGCGGCTGGCAGTTTTAATGAAAAACATAGCGAAGCCTTGGTTTGCTTACCTTGCAGCGACACACACCATTTCCATCGCATCCTTCACTTCCTCTCTGATCACAGTCGTAGCAGTTACCTGTAAACATGCCATAGCTGAGCATTGCACTCAGTGTGCCTTCATTCCACCAAATACTATAATGTACACAGGCGCAATCTGTTAGCACGGTTAACACCGCCCCCTGAGAGGATAGAGTTATATTTAATTGAATAATCTATACCTACCATTGAGATCATTGTTGCCAACAATACACATTTGTCCTAGCTGAGGGTTGCCTGTGTACCCAGCAGCACATCTGAAAAGGAGAACAGCCAACATTTACACTTTAAAACAAACATTTCCAGTCAAAGAGGACACACACAGGGAAGGAGCAATGGGGCAGGAAACTGAGCGAGCCGTGTGAAGAGATACGTGATGAGGCTTGTCCTCGCAGCACACTCTTGGCCCAGAGTAGACACATGAAAATACACTGCTAGTCAAATACTACGCACAATGTATACACGCTACACAACAGAGCTGTCACATTATTAGCCAACAGCAACAATTTATTCATTGTGGATTTCCATTGTCCATGCACTAGGCATTCCCCAGGTCCCCTGCAATTATGAGGGGGGTTTATTTTTTAAACACTTCTCACAATCACATAGGGGACACATACAGCTTTGCTACACCACTTGAAAATCCACTGACTTTTGAGTATCCCAGATGCAAAAGAAGGCTAAAAGGTGTGTATGTATTGCCGATGTTGGAGATAGACAAAGCACAGCCAATGCTACAACTCTCAACATGGGTCAAATGTTGAAACCATCTCTCTTCTCATTAGGTTGCTAGAAGATGAACTGAGGAAGGTTGCGTTAAAGTTCATTTTCTATTTTAAAATAATGTGTCACCAAACCTTGATAAAAGACAGCAGAGCAGAGGGAATGAACCGGAGAATTGAAGTCAGAAAGAGTGCAGAAAGAGGCATCATATCACATCATGATATAACACTGAGAAGCTAAGAAGAAGCAAGCTGAGGCACTATGTCCATCCACCAAAGCTCTGTCCAGCTAAAGAGCCCAATAGGCCAGGCCACCCTAGGGGAGAGCTACCCTAGCTGCTCCAGTTCTTACCTTGTCACTGGAAGCTCCACGGTTGAACAGCCAACAAACGCACAGCTTCAATGGGACTTTGGAAAAAACCTGTCCAGTCTAACTTTACAGTAAGAAGCTAAAACGGTTTTGGGAAACTATCTGGCCAATGCATGATGAAGCCAAATCTGGGATATTATTGAGGTAAAGAAATGGGTTGACATTTTACATGTTTCATGTTGCTTTTTGGGTTATGCACAGTAAGCAAAAAAATAAATAATTTGAAGTACAATCACAAGGCAGCAAGGGCAGAATGAATGCTATAAATACATAATACACCACAATGACATTTACATACACAATCATATCGATAGTCATCCAATCACAATAGCAGATGGAATTAAAACAGATTTACTCCTGAACATAGGGACGTCGGAAAGCTTGGGCAAACTCACTTCAAATACTTAACTGGCAGTACTGTATAGTTTACATCAGTGGATGCTGGTGGGGGGAGCTATAGGAGGATGGGCTCATTGTAATGGCTGGAATAGAATTCATGGAACAGATTCAAACATGTGGTTTCCTACTGTTTGTGTGATGTGTTTGATACCGTTCCATTAATTCCAGCCATTACACTGAGCCCATCCTCTCATAGCTGCTCCCACCAGCCTCCACTCGTACACATATACAGTGCATTCGGAAAGTATTCAGACCCCTTCACTTTTTCCACATTCTGATACGTTACATCCTTATTCTAAAATAGATTACATAGATTTTTGTCCTCATCAACCTACACACAATACCCCATAATGATGAAGTGAAAACAGGTTTGTAGACATTTTTAGCAAATGTATAAAAAAATAAAAATAGAAACACCTTATTTACATATTCAGACCCTTTGCTATGAGACTCGAAATTGAGATCAGGTGCATCCTGTTTCCATTGATCATCCTTGAGATGTTTCTACAACTTGATTGGAGTCCACCTGTGATACATTCAATTGATTGGACATGATTTGGAAAGGCACACACCTGTCTATATAATGCCCCACAGTTGACAGTGTATGTCAGAGTAAAAACCAAGCCATGAGGTCAAAGGAATTGTCCATAGAGCTCTGACACAGGACTGTGTCGAGGCACAGATCTGGGGAAGGGTACCAAAACATTTCTGCAGCATTGAAGGTCCCAAAGAACACAGAGGCCTACATCATTCTTAAATGAAAGTAGTTTGGAACCACTGGTCACCCGGGCCAAACTGAGAAATCGGGGGAGAAGGACCTTGGTCACTCTGACAGAGCTCCAGAGTTCCTCTGTGGAGATGGGAGAATCTTCCAGAAGGACAAACATCTCTGCAGCACTCCACCAATCAGGCCTTTATGATAAAGTGGCCAGATAGATTCCACTCCTTAGTAAAAGGCACAAGACAGCCCGCTTGGAGATCGCCAAAGGGCACCTAAAGGACTCTCAGACCATGAGAAACAAGATGATTTGGTCTGATGAAACCAAGATTGAACTATTTGGCCTGAATGCCAAGTGTCACGCCTGGAGGAAATCAAGCACCGCTTATCACCTGGCCAATACCATCCCTATGGTGAAGCATGGTGGTGGCAGCATCATGCTGTGGGGATGTTTTTCAGCAACAGGGACTGGGAGACTAGTCACCATCGAGGGAAAGATGAACGGAGCAAATTACAGAAAGTTCCTTGATGAAAACCTGTTCCAGAGCGCTCAGTACCTCAGACTGGGGCAAAGTTTAAACTTCCAACAGGACAACGACCCTAAGCACACAGCCAAAAAAACGCAGGAGTGGTTTCGGGACATGTCTGTGAATGTCCTTGAGTGGCCTAGCCAGAGCCCGGAATTGAAGCCGATCGAACATCTCTGGAGAGACCTGAAAATAGCTGTACAGCGACGCTCCCAATCCAACCTGACAGAGCTTGAGAGAATCTGCAGAGAAGAATGGGAGAAACTTCCCAAATACAGGTGTGCCAAGCTTGTACGGTCATACCGAAGAAGACTCAAGGCTGTAACTGCGGCAAAAGGTGCTTCAACAAAATACTGAGTAAAAGGGTCTGAATACTTATGTAAATGTAATATTTCAGTTTTGTAAAACCTGTTTTTGCTTTGTCATTATGGGGTATTGTGTGTAGATTGATGAGGGGAATTTTTTAAAATCCATTTTAGAATAAGGCTGTAACGTTACAAAATGTGGAAAAAGTCAAGGGGGTCTGAATACTTTCCGAATGCACTGTACTTGCATGATTGGGCTAAACCAAATTTTCATGTACAATTTGTCCATATAATAGGGGTAATTTATCAAGTTTAAATGTAATACTCTCTAAATACTGTATGTGTACGTCTTGAGGTAGTCTGACCCACTGGGCTAAAGGAAAATAGCACCAAACAACTCATGTAAATACACAACTTTGAATATGGTAACTGTATATTATTTCATGATGCAGCTTTAAACACAATAACAATGTTGCCTTTACATGAAGAAGTTACTCTCAACTCACGCAGTCCTTTATAAAAAGAAATCATTAGACTTATTCCATAGATACAAATACATAATAAAAATAAGCATAAATATCAGGACCACAAACAGATTATTTTAGATACATGTTGAAATTTGTTCAAGTTTGTTCAAAATATATATAAATGTACCTAATAATCAGGGATAATTTTGATTGGAATGGCCAGCCTTCCTAAAACAATGTGAAAAGAACCATCGGAACCATCTTGCTTCTGTTTCTTGTTCTTTTGGGATGATTTTTGATCATTCCTTTGAAGTAGTTTGAGCAGGTCCAGAACATTGGACTGGGGCTGGGCTTTCTTCTTCTGTGGGCGTCTCTTGGAACTAGTAGCTTTGACTTTAATCTTCGTTGTTAACCTGGAACGCTTTGAAGAAGAGGCCGTTTTGGTGGGTGCCGACGTGGTGGTGAGAACTTTCTCGGAGTAACTTGTTTTAGCTTTTGACACTTCCTGAACTTTGTGGGACGGTGGGGCCAACTGGTATGAGTCTGGAGCAGTGGTTTCCAAGTTAGGTCGAGAGTTACCATCGTTTGAGTCGGATGGTTTCTTGACAACTGTTTCTTTGAGTTTAACATTGGGTTGAACCTTTGAATGAGGTGCAACTGATCTAAAGGCACTGTCTTTTTTATCGTTGCTCCTAGCACGAGAAGCATCCTTTCCCTTTTTAGCAGCTTCATTACGTGACTTGGACACCTGTGTTGGAGGCTTACGTTTATGGGATGGTGGTGCCAGCTGATATTTAGTGTTAGCCAGGTCGTCTACAGCTTCCCTTGGTTTTGATTGACGTGTCTGTGTTGAGAGCTTATTAGCTGTCACATGAAGCTTGGCCATCGTAGCCTTTGTTTCAGGCGTTGTTGTACTACGTGGTCTAGTGCTAGGCTTTGTTGTACTACGTGGTCTAGTGCTAGGCTTTGTCGTACCACGTGGTCTAGAGCTAGTCCTGGGTTTACTTATGGTAGTATTTTGTCTTGGGCTGGACTTTGAATTGACATTTATTTTGGTGGATCTAGTTAATGGTTTAGGTTTTGTAGTTTGTTTGACTGTTTTGGTGGTGGACGTATGGGCCATTGTGGCTTTCTTAGCAGGGAGACGGGGCGTGGGTAAGCTATTGGGGACTGTGGCTCTAGTTTGTGACCTGGTGGTTGTGGATTGAGTCCCGACATTGGATCTCAGTGTTGTCACGGTTGTTAATTGAGAAGTCCTGAAGAGTGTCGAATTGTGGTAACCCTTGGCACCAAGGCTGTGGACACTGGTGGCAGAGCCATCGCCTCCTTAGCAGACCGTGCTTTGTGTCTGACGCGTTTCACCTTGTTCATCTCCTGAGCCAGGGCAGTAAACCCATCTATCACAATCTCCAGACGACCCTCCAGCCTTTTCAGACGAGTTTCCATGTCTGTGTAGCTACTCTCCAGTTCGCCCACCCTCTCCTTCTTCTCCAGGGCAGACTGTGACTGCAGCATCTCCAGCTGGGTGCTGAGATTGCTCTGCTGGCCCCTCATGGCCTGGATGCCCTCCCTGATGTCCAGGGTGTTGCTCTCCAACATGCTGAGGCGCTGGTTGAAGCGGTTCATGTGGAGCCTCATTAGGAACTGGAAGCTGTGCTCTCTAACCTCAGGGCTGGGCGTGTTCAGCGATGGAACCCTGGGTGGAGTCCTATTCAGGTGGACTCGGACCATGTCAGCTATGGGGGTGGTTGTGGTTGGGTGAGTAGGAGTCGTAGGGTGAGTGGCTGGGCGAGTGGGAGCGGGTGGGCGAGTGGTAGGGCGAGTAGGGATGGTAGGGTGAGAGGGTTGGGTACGGTGGCTGGTAGTGGACAGTAGGCTCCATGTGGGGGTGTATGGTCTTTGGCTATAATCTGTGTCCTCCTCTTTTTCCTCATCTGGCTGTTGGCTGTATTCAGTGTCCTCCTTTTTTCCCTCATCTGGCTGTTGGCTGTATTCAGTGTCCTCCTCATCATCATCATCTGGCTGCGGACTATAGTCTATCTCCTCCTCCTTCTCCTCGTCTGGCTGTGGGCTGTAGTCTATCTCCTCCTCCTTCTCCTCGTCTGGCTGCGGGCTGTAGTCTATCTCCTCCTCCTTCTCCACATCTGGCTGTGGGCTGTAGTCTATCTCCTCCTCCTTCTCCTCGTCTGGCTGTGGGCTGTAGTCTATCTCCTCCTCCTTCTCCCCATCTGGCTGTGGGCTGGAGTCTATCTCATCCTCCTTCTCCTCGTCTGGCTGTGGGCTGTAGTCTATCTCCTCCTCCTTCTCCTCGTCTGGCTGTGGGCTGAAGCGTGTGTCCTCCTCCTCCTCCTCATCATAATCCTCCTCCCTCTCCTCCTCGTCTCCACTGCCCTCTGGCACCACATGTTTCCTCAGGCTAAAGTTGAACACTGCCTCACCACACCCGGGCGGGAGGAAACCCTCATAGTCCTCTTGCAGGTACGGGTCCACACAACTGTCTTGTTTTCTTAATGATCAAAACATTAAAATGAGACATAGGGCAGGGTCAACTTATCAAAACATACCAAATGTTTGTCTACCCCAGTCACCTCATCGTCATCTTTGCACATCGAGTAGCAAAGAGTCGTCAAACAGACATGACATTAGAAAATAGATTTATGCCTTGTAGAGAGAATAATGTCAACATGGCCCAAGCATAAACACTGGCAGTATTAGCCCACAGCTTCTAAACCTTTTAACAAGCAGCTAAAGCAGGAGACTCAGAGAAAGTTCTGGCAAAGCAATCAAGCTAAGGCAAAGGAGAGAACGCAAAAGCCATGTGGCATAAGGTTTCCTCAGGACACAACTACAAGTCCAAACACGAAAAGACTTGGTTTCACCACTTATTACTTTTCTTGTCGTAAAAGCCAGTAACACAACTCATTATGACACGTGTAATCCCATGGAACACCAGACACATTTTTAAAACAAAAATGCCCATTGATAAACACAATGTCCGTTTGCCAAGCGCATTAACACAACCCAGATATTGACCGCTCAAATAGCATAAAGAGCAGTGCTACTGCGGAGACCAAACCCGACCCAGAGAAACCTTTACTAACTAACTGGAATGGGTGGTGTTGGTTTGAGATTCGCTTCTCCCACACCACTCCACGAAACACTCACAGATCAATCATGACTGGTTGGAGAGACTGGTTGAAAGAGGGATGCAAATCGGACAGACATGCTACTATACCCGTTTTAATTAAGGAAACAAGTGGGTACCAGACTAGTCACCTCTGCTTTCCGTGCTTTGGCCAGCCCAGCATCCCCAGACCACTGACCAGTAAGGCTGGAAGGGTTAGGTGGAGATGGAGCGAGTCTTACCTTTCGCAGCGCCGGCCGGTGGAGCCAGGGGGACAGTTATCACATGTCGGCTGACCGTCCGCATCCTTGTAGCAAGACAGAGAATACCTGCAGGAAAGGAAAATACTTTCATCAGTCTTGTAAACCAGTAGACAACCCTACTCCGCATTCTAAATATCAAGGTTATCGCTGACACAACAGTGCGAACTGCATGACCAGTCAATGACAGATCAAATGTCTTTACAAAGAGCAGGTTGACCACAGAATGAACTTTGATCTCTATGAGGTTGACCCATCAGTTAAATGTAGTGTTTTATATGTAGATGAAAGATGTTTTTTTGAAGACAATAAGTTCCAGAGACATTGATCCATCTAAAGGTGTAGTTCTCTTCTGAAGAGCAGGGGTTACCACATTTTTTCACTCAGGGCCCCACTTCCAGCATTGGGGAAAATCCTGCGAATAATCATGAGGATTTTGCAGGTTTAAAGCTTATTTCCTACAACTCTACACATTTTGTCATTAGGTCCAAAGAAAATGTTGCAGTTTTAAAGCACATTTTCTTGCAATTCTATACATTCTGCTATGTCTAATGTGTATTCATGTGGTAAGCCAGCCGCACCAATGTGTCGGAGGAAACACCGTTCAACTGACAACAGAGGTCAGTCTTTGGGCGCCTGCCAGCCACAAGGAGTCGCTAGAGAGCAATGAGCCAAGTAAAGTCCCCCTGGCCGGACGATGCTGGGCCAATTGTGCGTCAACCTATGGGACTCCTGATCACGGCCGGTTGTGATACAGCCCGGGATTGACCCCAAGTCTGTAGTGACGCCTGTAGTACAAGGTCACTAGTTTGAGAACAACAAAATCAGCCAAATCCTCAGAATAGAGCTGCCAATATCTCTTAATACCGTGATTGAAGAAAAATTGTTCAATGATTAAATTATTGAATGAGTTTCTACCACTTTCAAGCTGGTTTTTAGTAATCTAGTTTAAGTTCAGACCGGAGTATTTTTTAATTGAAATAAATACTCAGAGACACTCGACCCATTCAAATGCTACCGCGACCCAAATTTAGGTCGCGACCAACCGGAATCGCTGCTGTAGAGTACATGAGGAGGAGTGAACTCACTGGTTGCTGGGGGAAGTGCCAGGGCAGGGGCAGGACTGACAAGCCTGAGGTCCGTCCGTCATAGGGTTGCCGTAGAAACCTGGCAAACAGCGCTCACACCTTGGGCCGGCCGTGTTGTGAAGGCATTGCTAAAAAAGGGAGACACATGAGAGGGAAGAGAGAGAGAGAGGCGGATCCATCCATGGAACAGTGAAATCCTATTATGAGCCCATGTGTGTTCGGAACCTGTTTCCACATGTTGGGATTCGCCATGAAACCATTAGCGCATTCCATAGCAGACTTCAAAGCCAAGTGCAGCTGTAGCAGTGTACTACTGGCATACATTACAACCGGAGGGTGGAGCGACATACCAAGCACGCGCCTGTCTCCAGGTCACAGCCGCTGGCGTGGCCGTTACAGTCGCACCTCTCACAGGTACCCAGGTAGAGCCCAGAGCCTGTACGGGTGTAGCCCACATCACACTCCTGTATAGAAACAGATTGAAAGACATGGGAAAACAACGCGGGCCCGTGGAGTGGAAACAACGCATGCAGCACAGTTGACTGTCTTGCCGTTCCATTACAGCTCTAAGAGTCCCACTCTGTGTTTCTTTCCGAGACGTCTACAGTACCACGGAACAAAGTGAGCACACTGGAACTTTACAACTCCAAGAGGTAACAGAGGAGGAACTAGAAGATCGGGATGTACAGTACATTGATTTGTGTGGTATGTGTGTGCTGTACCTGACATGATGGACCGTTGTAGCCCTGGGGACAGGCACACTCCTCCACTTCCAGGGCCCGTTCGTTGCCTGTGGAATGTGGCACTGCAATGTCCATCCGGATGTCTGAGAGACTGAACAACAGACAGCGACACAGGTGAGGCAACAACAACAACAACAACCATAACAACATCAGCCACATGGGTGTTTACAGTAGAGCCTACTGAGAGCTGTTTCCTAAACGATTCTTAAGAATCCTAATCATGTGGAATCATTCGGAGTGAATCTCAACAGGGCACCTGGTTCAGTTTTACCTGGACTCAACCATGTTGACAGCGTAGGTGGCTCTGATCATGAAGACTGTAGTGTCAGCCAAGGCCATGAGGAGGTGTTCACGTGTGCAGGGCTGTCCATCAGCACGCCTCCATGCAGACTGGAGGAAACACAGGGAGAGAGAAACGAAGCTCAGTGCAACACTGCCATGGCCAACTCAGGACTGGAGTTGGGATTAGAGCCATAATTAGGCAACGGTAATCTAATTAGGTCATTTAAACAAGATCATCAACGAAGACAACATGGTATTGTATGTTGATGTTAAGATTACAAACAGTTAAGAATCCGTCAAAAGATAAACACTCGAGCACCTGAGTGCGCACACACACACACACACACACACACACACACACACACGGTGACCCACTTCTCTGAAGGTGACAGTGACAGTGGCGGGGGGGAGGGGCTTAATCTGGGAGAAGTGTTCCAGGAAGATGCCGTTGCCTTGGAGAACCACGTCTGGCTGTCTGTCAATCACCAGGGAGCGTTGCCGGGGCTCGTAGTGCACAGTGTAGCGCAGCTCCCCGCCGTAGGCTGTCACCTGGCAACAACATGTCAGAAAGAGATGTTCAAGATTCTAGAACAACCATTCTCTTAACTCTACTGGACGGTGGAAAGGTATTTCACTCCATGAGACTCTAAAGCTAGCCAGGTCACAGGTCACAAGGTGACATGTGCATGACCATGAGAGCTTAGTAGAGAGCTTCTCTTCATGTATATTTCCTCTATATTTAGCCTCTATATTTTCCACATGTTGAGAGAGCATGTGGACGGTGACATCTAGCATGACCACATTTAAATCACACCTTGCTTCCAGAGGGAAGACTACTCAGTAAAAAATAAAGGTGGATGACAGTTTCTCCTGTCCCTATAGTCTACTCTCAGGGTAAGAGGAGAAATACATGCAAGTGTAAAAAAAAAAGAGTCAAAGCCGCCAACCACTCATCTCTCCCCTTGTCTCTCATCTCCCCGTCTTCCCTCTCATCTCCCCGTCTTCCCTCTCACCCCTCCCTGTCTTCCTCCTCTTCCCTCTCTCCCCCGTCTCCCCTTATCTCCACTCTCTCTCCCCTTGTCTCCACTCTCTCCCCTTATCTCCACTCTCTCCCCTTATCTCCACTCTCTCCCCTTATCTCCACTCTCTCCCCTCTCTCACCTTGTCTCCTCTGAAGCTGTCTGGTAGGACCCAGTAGTAGATGTCCTTGGGGATGTCAGAGAAGGAGCGGTACGCCACCTCCGAGGAGCCTCTCTGAGTGATGCTGTCTGTGATTGTTCTGGTATTGGCTCCGTTGGAGAGGGAGAAGAGCTGACCATTCACACCGCCACGGACCTGGGGGACACAAACACACTTTAGACCCATGACACCTCTCCTCAAAGTACAAGCTAAAAGGGCGCGGGTACATTAAGACAGGCTCAATGCACTGCTGTGGTTTGGGACGTGCTTGTACTTTCCTTGTATTTCCTGACCCCTAAAGTGTCTGCACTACTTCTCCCATGAGCTGTAGAGCATGCTTCTTCAACTCACAGTGCTAACACACTTGATTCAGCAAATCGTCAAGCACCATGATGAGCTGATTATTTCAAAGTGCACTGGTCCTTCACACCCAGTGTATCTCCAGGACCAGAGCTGGAAACTCCCGGCTTGCAGTAGAAAACAGTTTGTCTGTTGGCTGACTGTTAGGAGTCAGTATAGTATGGTTACTCCCATGCTAGTGCCAGTGCGTGTACATTCCTTTTTATTTTCAGATCCCTAAATGTCCCCCCCCCACAGTCCACTAACTCCCATGCCCTATATAAGTTGTGTGTGTGAGTGCTAGTAAGGCCGGGCCACTGACCTGGTCTCGGCTCCACGTGGAGCTGACACACTGCTTGGTGACGCCCATACAGAAGCACTGCAGACAGCCCTCTGGGTTGTCCTCCGTCAGGTGGAAGGAGCCGCTCTTACACTCGTCACACTGTGACCCCGCCACGTTGGCCTGCAACACACAGAAAACATCAGCACATCTGCCATGAAACCCTGGCTGTCCGACCGGCTCATCAGCCACGGTCTGTAATCGTGAAGGATGACTGTACAACGGCAGCTAAGCTAAACGGGCTCAGGTTTATGACTGCCTCTATGAAATGACAATGGTGTTCGTGTTGGTGATTGAGAGTGTACTCTTCTACTATGGCATATCAAAACTTCTACATCTAATATAAAGTACAGTAGGCCATAAAGTACAGTAGGCCATAAAGTACAGTAGGCCATAGCAACGTAGTATGTTACCTTGCAGGCGCATGGTCTGCTGTTGGAATTCACTGTTCCTCGAATATCACACTTTGAGTTTGCTGAAGGAGGGAGGGAGAGACAGAGGGTGGGGAAATGGATCAACACCTGGGGGTGCTCCACCAACTCTAACCCCTTCACAATCACTCGACATACCAGGCCAATGACCACACCTTCTCAGCAGGTGTGATTGATGTTAATAATTACCCTGGGTCAAGACCAAGGCTCTTAAAGGTAGGACATAAAGCATGGCATGCACTATAAAGCAGAGTCATAATTTATATGTACAAATGTCTCGGTAAAACCGTCCAGGTGAATAACTTTCCTAACACATTTAAGCCTAAAATGTACATTCCACCCCCCAAAAAACAAGAAACACTCACAGTTTGTAAAACATTTGCCATTGGGCTGCAATGGGTTACCCTGATACCCAGATGCACACCTATGGGGACAAAACAAACACTTCCATCAACATCTTTTATAACTATTCCATATATACTGAAGCTAGCATTTCTTTCAAGAAGGAGGTAAAAGGGGAAAATGTCACTTCCTTACTTTTCACAGCGACGGCCGGTGTAGCCTGGCGCGCAGGCGTCGCACGTGGCCTGGGAGTCATGGTCCAGGAAACAGGTGTCGGAGAACCTGAGGAGTCACAAACAAACGTCACAGGATTTGGACATTAATATTTACAGCTGCCAGTTAATAGGTAGCGAGAGGAGGTCACAAGTTGACAACACCAGCAATGTATGAATAAGCCCAATGCTCTTCTGGAGTGCTTAGTGAATCTACCCAATATGGACGTAAACCTGCTGTGTGAAAAAGCTCTTTCCATCTCTCTGTCTCTCTCCCACGGTGTGTTTGTGTGTGTGTCTGTGTGAGTATGTGTCACACAGGCTCACACAGGAAAGCTACTCTGAAAATATAGCTAACCAAGCTACCAATTACATCACACTGGAAGAAGTTAAGCTACACTAAAGCTACCCTTAAGAAAAGTATAGTTACTTAACTTAAGATACTTTGAAAAAGTAGTTCACTACATCCCAAAATGATCATATGTAAATCTGAAATGTCAGACTGCAAATCACCAGAACAGATCACTATGTGGTCATATGTTAAAAGAATGTAGAAACGTGCCTATTAAGCACACAAACTATGTTTCAAGTGAGAATTAGGCAGGTCTGATGCCGAGTGAAAAGAAAAAAAAAATAATAATAATATTGCCTACTTCTTGCAACAAAAAAAAGTAGTGTGTACTTCCAGTAGTTAGCTATACCGCAGCATGGCAAAAAAGTGATTAACTACTGAAAACACTACCTAGATTTTGAATTCAGTTCAACTACCACAAAATTACTGGAAAAGGTAGTTAAATTACTATTCGAACTACGTGTAGTTCACTACTTCCCAACTCCGGTGTACTGTATGTGTGTGTGTGTGTGTGTGTGTGTGTGTGTGTGTGTGTGTGTGTGTGTGTGACCTCATGGTGACCCCTCACCTGCGGGATGTCTCAGTGTATGGGCAGGGACAGGGCTTGCAGTCATCGGGGCGACCTCGCCTGGGGTCACCGAAGTAGCCTGGTCTGCACTTGTCACACTGAGGACCTTCAGTGTTGTGCTGGCAGCTCTGATGGAGGGAGAGGAACGTAGTTCAGTTACTACCTCTATATTATGTACACTTAACAAATAATGTGCAGCAAATGACTGGTACTTTTGCAAACAGCTACTACAGTCAGGTTAACAATTCAGCCACTGACTGTGAGAGCCACCAACTCAATGCGTTTGCTAGACATTCGCGACACTTGCAACAGATTCAATTCTCAGCTGAAAGACATAGAGGTGGAATACAACTTCAAAGCTTTGACATTCACAGCCAGGCTTTAGTATTATGATAACGTTGTGTTGTGAGGAGTCCTCACCAGACAGTGTCCACTGATGGGGTCGCAGGCGCTGGCGTGTCCGTTACAGTTACATCCAGCACAGGATCCCAGGAAGTTCCCCCCAGACACACGCTCAAAGCCAGTGGAGCACTGTTCACAGGACAGTCCTGAGTAGCCAGGGGGACACCTGGGAGGAACACACACCATGGAAGCCATTACAACTGTCCACAGAAACTATCCTACAATTCAAACACAATACAATACAATGCTATGCTAATTGATTTACCGTATACCTACAGTTGCAAGAACTAAAAGGTTCTCAGCACTCCTCCTCTTTTTTGTCCCGGTTTAAGTCACTTTTTAGTGCCCGTGACTCTATGGAGCGATAACAAACAACATCTAATTCAAATCTTAACCTCGGCTGAAGTCAGTCTATGGGATCTCACCTGCACTCCTCCACATCTTTGGCATTGTCATGGATGTTGTACTCCACAGTGGTGGTGTCCATGACGATGTCGCTGAGCGCCACGCTCACCATGTGGTTGTCGTAGACGGTGCGGATGCTAATGCTCTCCAGGCTGGCCAGCGTCATCATCAGGTCCTCACGGGACACCTGGCGACCCGAGGAGTGCTGCCAGTTGTCCTACAAGAACACACACAAACCATCGGAGGTCAGACATTGATCATGATCACACACGGCCCAGAAGGCTACATTTAAAACAATGGTCATTAACTGCACCATGGAAAGATTAGACAGCAACATGTCAGCCAATATAGGATCATAGATAAGACGTAGACAAATGATCTTAAACCACTGATCTTATACTGCTGGGATCATCAATTACATTCAGCAGATTTTTTTCTACAAATAATTTGTCGACTGCAATTTGACCGCAAGAAAGCCCTAATAGATCATATTTGACTAAAACATAATCATTTCAAACCTTGCTTACATTCGTATACAATCACATACTGTATATCTCTATTATGTGTGGGAATACCTTGGAACACATTTCCAAAATAGAAATCAACTGGAGCTGATTTGCTGGTATTTATACAGTATTTTATGTCTAACAATAAAAAACAAATGTGTGTTTTGGGATGGGTCCAAATAAAATCGCCCTTGGGATAAATTTGGCCCGTGGGCCGCCAGTTGGGGAACCCTGCTATACTGTACAAATAAGGACTAGAGACAGTTACATTGTTTTGTAGAAAGAGCTTGAGAAAGTGTATATGAACCAAACTAAGCTAAAAGTGGGGTCGTTGTTGGCAGATGGACCCACCTCAGTAAACTTGATCTCCTTCTGGTTGACCTCTCTGGAGGGGGTGGGGTTGCCCCTGCGGTAGACCAGTCTCTGACCGTTCCCGGTCAGGACCACGTCTGGTTTCTCCTCAGGCTCAGTCTCGCCACGGGCCAGCGTGTAGCGCACCTTGTACTTCAGGGACCCTCCATAGGAGTCAATCTAAATAAACAGACATTCAGCCGCCGTATTCATTTCATAGTTATATAAACCAGACAAAGCTCAGACGAAGGCTGTGAGGCTGAAACGTAAGCCATTAATAAGAGTAACACAAGCAGTGTGGGGGAGCGTCTTCCTTTCAATATAACTTAAACATTTCTGACACACTTTCTGTGTGCTGACACTTTTAGATGTGCATTTAAATGTCTAATTCATATAGTAGTTATCTTGCTGGTGTAAGATCATTTCAACATGATGTCAAGGTGAGTCATTGGAGAGACAAGGGTTATGTTCTCCTGCTCAGAGGTTACTGATGCATGCCAAACCATACCAACGCCTGGATAGGCCACATCCTATGGTATAGCAGTATGGTGCCTGACGTGGCATGCAACCATTGGTTGATGCATGCAACGCCTAAACAGGGGAACACGGCAAAAGTAGTGCAGAGCAGGAATTGATGTAGTGATGACGCCGCACCTTGTTTCCCAGGAACTGGCGTGGCAGCATCCAAAATGAATCAAGGATGAGGAAGCGCCGTGATAGGTCGACTAGTTGGAACTCCTCTTCCTCTGGGTTGATGAGGAGCTGAGTGGAGGAGAGAGGAGGGGTGCCCGGCCGAGAGGGGTAAGTCACGTTCACTCCTGGAGTTAGGGAGGGAGGCAGGGAAAATGAAATAAGAGTTTTCTCGTACCAGTTATGACATTCATGCAATAAACAAACGTTTTCATGCTTAAAACCTCTTAAATGGGGAGCCTATTAGATTTGTTTTATTTAATTCAGTCTGGTATGAGAACGGTAGCCTCTATCTGCAAAAGCAGGGTGTCTGCAGACAGCTTGGTTATCTTAGTTATTGATCAGTGCCTTAAAATCTTTGGTGTGACTTACTACCATATATGGGCATACGAATCTAGAAGGGCAGGCCCGAGCCAATGACCTCATTTCAAGACGCCTGCTACCTACATTCCGGTTAGCGTTGTGAAGCATAAACTAAATAAACACAGAAAGCCGGGACTCCTCAGATCATGAGGGCGGTCTTATTTGTCTGCCTGTGACCTACCGTTATTGATCTCCAGCCCAGAGAGTCAAAATGCTTATTTTACACAACGTTTTCACCAAACAGCTTCCAAGGCAAGCTTCCATTTGGTCTGTGTTTGAGCTATAGCTACATGGGGGGTATGAAATGAATCCTTCGGTTGATAGGAATCTAATGTTATCAGATGATGTGTGACTTAATGGCAACATCAAATGTCCACCCAGTGACTATATCTTGGCGCATGAAAAATATGATGTTGCCTGCTTACGAGCCGAAGGCATCCATGACACAGGGGATTGGCTACTACACCACCTTGGCAGTCTTGTAGCCAATGAGATAAGCTTTCCAGGGATATGCAGTTGACCTGGGTGGGACAGAGCAAGGCCTAGAACATTTAGTGTGTACTATTGAACACTTTTTGTATTCGGCGCATGTGACAAAGTTTGATGTGAACTATTGCTACCCGGCTCAGAGATGAGTTGCATAGAGCACGCTACATTACATTGTAAACAGATTTCATGGCTTTAATTTCATCGCTTTAGCATAAAAGATGGCTTCTCAAGGGAGAAAAAAGGGGTGGGGAATATTGAACAGGAAGCTAAAAAGAAGGAAGCTATGAATAAGTATACCGATATAGAAGCTTTGAATCTAATACTGGTCGGACTCGGATCAGGGGAGCGTTATGGAGAACGAGGATTTCGACTCGGCTGACGAAGATTGCCTTCTAGAAGGATTGGATCCACTTTAAGATCTGTATGTAAATTATTTTCATGACTTTATATAGCTAATCTACTATATGCACTTCGTTTTTATAAGTTGTCTGCTTTTCATGGTTTGAATTTAGTTTACATAGGCCTATGTAACAAGTCATTTCAATGTTAGACAATAACTACTTTGGAATTATAAACTCAGCAAAAAAAGAAACGTCACTTTTTCAGGACCCCGTCTTTCAAAGACAATTCGTAAAAATCCAAATAACTTCACAGATCTTCATTATAAAGGGTTTAAACACTGTTTCCCATGCTTGTTCAATGAACCATAAACAATTCATGAACATGGACCTGTGGAACGGTCATTAAGACACTAATAGCTTACAGACGGTAGGAAATTAAGGTCACAGTTATGAAAACTTAGGACACTAACAAAGCCTTTCTACTGACTCTGAAAAACACCAAAAGAAAGATGCCTAGGGTCCCTGCTCAGATGAGCAGTGTGATAGTGCCTTATGCATGTTGTAAGGAGGCATGAGAACTGCAGATGTGGCCAGGGAAATAAATTGCAATGTCCATACTGTGAGACGCCTAAGACAGCGTTATAGGGAGACAGGACGGACAGCTGATCGTCCTCGCAGTGGCAGACCACGTGTAACAACACCTGCACAGGATCGGTATATCCAAACATCAGGTACAGGATGGCAACAACAACTGACCGAGTTACACCAGGAACGCACAATCTCTCCATCAGTGCTCTGACTGTCCGCAATAGGCGGAGAGAGGCTGGACTGAGGGCTTGTAGGCCTGTTGTCAGGCTCAAAAAGCCCATTTTTTTGCCCAGATGGCCACCAATTTTTAAACCCTTGTATTGGTCAGCCTGTTGCGTGCTTTAGTGTGTGTGTTCCCAAACAAGGACCAGTTGCGTCCTGAGGCGGCTGATGTTGGTGGCATTTGATCCAAAGTCAGATCCAAAGTCCCTTCCACCAGGTGCCTGACGAGATATGTTGGCATGACTGCCATATTGCTCCAACTCCATCCCAAAACCATTGCTTGGAAGTGTAGTTCGCCAGACTGCCAAGAACCTTGCCCTCATCCAGGTCAAGGTGGAGAGACATGGTAGCGATGACACCATAGGCCTGGTTGATCTCTGCACCAGAGAGGATGCTCTAGCCAACATACTTGGGGTCCAACATGTACGCTGTGGTGTGTATAGGCTTCAGGCAGAAGCCTTCACGCTTTTTGATGTATTTCAGAGTTGCAGTTTCCTCCGCTTGGAGCAACCGTGAAGTGGGCAGGGCAGTATGGATTTCTTCTCTTACATCCGCAAGCAAAGTCTGAACATCAGACAGGATGGCATTGTGTCCCTCAATCCGTGCAATGACTACTGCTATAGGTTTCAGGTATTTCAGACTGCTTACCACTCTCTCCCAAAATACATCATCCAGGAGGATCCTCTTGATGGGGCTGTCCATATCGGCAGACTGATATGGCCATTCCTGGAGAGACTCCTTCCCATCCAAGAGACTGTCCAACATGATGACAACACCACCCCAACGGGTGCTGCTGGGCAGCTGCAATTGTGGTGCTCTTATTTTTCTCACTTTGCTTGGTGAGATAGATTGCTGCTATAACTTGATGACCCTTCACATACCTAACCCTTTCCGTCACTCTCTTGTCGAGTGTATCCATTATTTTCAGTGCCCTGATGTCCTTGAGGAGCAGATTCAAGGCATGAGCAGCACAGCCAATGGGTGTGATGTGAGGGTAGAACTCCACTTTAGACCAAGCAGCCTTCATGTTCGCAGCATCGTCTGTCACCAGTGCAAATACATTCTGTGGTCCAAGGTCATTGATGACTTCCTTCAGCTCATCTGCAATCTAGAGACCGGTGTGTCTGTTGTCCCTTGTGTCTGTGCTCTTGTAGAATACAGGTTGAGGGGTGGAGATGTTGCTAATTAATTCCTTGCCCACGAACATTCGACCAGCCATCAGAGATGATTGAAATACAGTCTGCTTTCTAACACCAACACAATGTTTGAGTGAGGTTGACATGCTAGAAATTGTTTTTATACTGAATAAATAGCATTTAGGGATTGCAAATATGTAATAGCACTAGAATGATCTAATTTACAGACATATACCACTTTGGAGAGGTTTAGGGACACTTGGAAGCGTCCCGTGACCACACCCGACACCACTTATTAAAACATCTGCCCATTTCTAGTTGTTAGGTCTATCAATCCCATTTTTTCTTCCTTCTGATATTGTTCACATGTTATTAAAGCCATCTGATGTGTGTTTCCAGCTCTAGTCATCAATAATTCACTTATAGCTTGTCAATGAAAGATGACTTCAAAAACAAACAAAAAAACGGTGTGTGCTTGATCTTGTGTGTTCTGAACTATGTAACCCCTATCTATCTTCTGATCATTTCCTCATAATCTCCCAGATGTCTTATTTTCAGATATACCACGTTTCCGCATGCCAGAATCATGTAATTACACATAGCAGTTACTTTTGGGTATGTCTATTTAGGCGGAAATCTACACTTTGCCATTACGTTTAAGGGGTTAAAGACCTTTTTTTATGTTCAGTAAAATCAATTACAAATGTCTCGACTTTTTCGCAAAATGTTTAGTTAAGAAAAAATGACATCAATCATGACGTGTATGACAGGCATTAGTATTTGGTGAAGTCCAGTACCTTTGAAGTCGTCCTCGTCAGTGAAGCGCAGATTGATCTGGTTTCGGTAGCGTCCAGTGTTCCCACAGTTCTTGGTGATGCCGAAGCAGAAGCAGGAGATACAACGTCCCTCCACACTGAAGTGACCGTCGGGACAGTTTCCTGGTGACGATGAGAGAGGATGACAAAACTGAACGAAAGGACAGTACGGTGCAAATAGAAGACATTAAACAGACATAGAACAGGCAAATAGATGCAGACAGACATAACATTTTAGGCATTTCATATACTCACAAAGCCATTTTATTATTGAAATAATTAATTATATGGTCTTTATACAGTGTTGTGGTGGCACATTCCAGGGAAGAGTAGTACACAATACCTGATTCCCACTATAGAGCCAACACAAACCATACCCTGCTGGCTCTGATCTTTCCTTCTCACATTGTCCTTTCCAGCATGGTCCCAGCAGTTATCCTTTCCAGCATGGTCCCAGCAGCTATCCTTTCCAGCATGGTTCCAGCAGCTATCCTTTCCAGCATGGTTCCAGCAGCTATCCTTTCCAGCATGGTTCCAGCAGTTATCCTTTCCAGCATGGTCCCAGCAGCTATCATCTCCAGCATGGTTCCAGCAGCTATCCTTTCCAGCATGGTTCCAGCAGCTATCCTTTCCAGCATGGTTCCAGCAGTTATCCTTTCCAGCATGGTTCCAGCAGCTATCCTTTCCAGCATGGTTCCAGCAGCTATCCTTTCCAGCATGGTTCCAGCAGATATGGTGGATGTCCTTTCCACCATGGTTCCAGCAGCTATGGTGGATGTCCTCTCCAGCATGGTCCCAGCAGCTATGGTGGATGTCCTCTCCAGCATGGGCCCAGCAGCTATGGTGGATGTCCTTTCCAGCATGGTTCCAGCAGCTATCCTTTCCAGCATGGTCCCAGCAGATATGGTGGATGTCCTTTCCAGCATGGTTCCAGCAGCAATCCTTTCCAGCATGGTCCCAGCAGATATGGTGGATGTCCTTTCCAGCATGGTTCCAGCAGCTATCCTTTCCAGCATGGTTCCAGCAGATATGGTGGATGTCCTTTCCAGCATGGTCCCAGCAGCTATGGTGGTTGTCCTTTCCAGCATGGTCCCAGCAGCTATGGTGGATGTCCTTTCCAGCATGGTCCCAGCAGCTATGGTGGTTGTCCTTTCCAGCATGGTCCCAGCAGCTATGGTGGTTGTCCTCTCCAGCATGGTCCCAGCAGCTATGGTGGTTGTCCTTTCCAGCATGGTCCCAGCAGCTATGGTGGTTGTCCTTTCCAGCATGGTCCCAGCAGCTATGGTGGTTGTCCTTTCCAGCATGGTCCCAGCAGCTATGGTGGTTGTCCTTTCCAGCATGGTCCCAGCAGCTATGGTGGTTGTCCTTTCCAGCATGGTCCCAGCAGCTATGGTGGATGTCCTTTCCAGCATGGTCCCAGCAGCTATGGTGGTTGTCCTTTCCAGCATGGTCCCAGCAGCTATGGTGGTTGTCCTCTCCAGCATGGTCCCAGCAGCTATGGTGGTTGTCCTCCAGCATTCCAGCATGGTCCCAGCAGCTATGGTGGTTGTCCTTTCCAGCATGGTCCCAGCAGCTATGGTGGTTGTCCTTTCCAGCATGGTCCCAGCAGCTATGGTGGATGTCCTCTCCAGCATGGTCCCAGCAGCTATGGTGGATGTCCTTTCCAGCATGGTCCCAGCAGCTATGGTGGTTGTCCTCTCCAGCATGGTCCCAGCAGCTATGGTGGTTGTCCTCTCCAGCATGGTCCCAGCAGCTATGGTGGTTGTCCTCTCCAGCATGGTCCCAGCAGCTATGGTGGTTGTCCTTTCCAGCATGGTCCCAGCAGCTATGGTGGTTGTCCTTTCCAGCATGGTCCCAGCAGCTATGGTGGTTGTCCTTTCCAGCATGGTCCCAGCAGCTATGGTGGATGTCCTTTCCAGCATGGTCCCAGCAGCTATGGTGGTTGTCCTTTCCAGCATGGTCCCAGCAGCTATGGTGGTTGTCCTCTCCAGCATGGTCCTAGCAGCTATGGTGGTTGTCCTTTCCAGCATGGTCCCAGCAGCTATGGTGGTTGTCCTTTCCAGCATGGTCCCAGCAGCTATGGTGGTTGTCCTTTCCAGCATGGTCCCAGCAGCTATGGTGGTTGTCCTTTCCAGCATGGTCCCAGCAGCTATGGTGGATGTCCTTTCCAGCATGGTCCCAGCAGCTATGGTGGTTGTCCTTTCCAGCATGGTCCCAGCAGCTATCCTTTGCAGCATGGTCCCAGCAGCTATGGTGGTTGTCCTTTCCAGCATGGTCCCAGCCGCTATCCTTTGCAGCATGATTCCAGCAGCTATGTTGGATGTTCTTTACAGCATGGTCCCAGCAGCTTTGATGGAACCCTGCATAACCAGGCCAGCTCAGATCAGCTAGTCATGGCTTAGCTTGGCCCTATAGTGTGATTCAGGCAATAGAGTACATACCTGGTTTCTGTGTGAGGCTGAGCACGCCATCAGGGATACCAAACACAAGGCCTTTGGCGTTGATGGCCTCACAGGTGTACGCCCCCTGGTCTGCCTCCTTTACGTCACGGATGGTCAGGCTGCCACGCCCATTCTCACTGGTCATTGAGATCCTGGGAAGACCGATACATAACCATTGCTTACATTACACTGATGCTTCAACCACTGCAGCCTGTGTTCGACTCGCCTCTAACCAAACAGTGACGATTCACTTTTCAAAGTTAAGGGCGTTCAGAGGACAAGGAATATTATGACTCTAAATCTCTTTCCTGAACTGACATATTGCTACAGGAAGTGCCATACAGCCTACTCTCTGCAACTTTAGGCTTTCAGAATGGTATTTAATAGTGATTGAGTTAACTGTAGGAGTTTATTTTGACAGATAATATAGCATAATATAGCACTTTACTGTATAAAACAGCCATTCAATGGATGTACAGTAAGCTCTGTTATTGGACATGATTGGCCACAAAGCAATAATTGAATTACTCAATACTTAATGACAGAAGTGTTTGAAAGATGAGTCTTCTTTGAATCAAATCAAACATGACTTGTCTGTAGATATATGACCGTGCTTAGTCAGCAATGCATGAAATGCTGCATTTTGTGGCCTAACGAGATTGGATAGCGGACAAATCCTCAGTCATTTTAAAATCGTTATGGTCTGTTTCCAATCAATTATACGCAAGACTCATTTCACACAATCCCACAAATTAATCCCGGCTTTCTTTCCAGAGATATCACCGCACAGATCAACACCCTCTTCCATAATGGCATCAGACAGACAGAGTTTGACGAGAAGCCACTTGTATCACGCAACAGAGGGGTTCAGAACTCCACATGAAATACTTGTATGATGCATATCAACTTTAATGTCATTTTCTAAAGTCGAATGTTTGCCAACACTCACACACACATTTTCAAACACAACATAACATCCCATCGATTCAGGAGTCATTCAGAATGGGGCCATTGGCCTAAATGTCGAACTAAGTTTGTGATAAGAGCTGTTATGGGGTGAACCAGACAAGGTTGGAAGGAGTAGGTGGACTGTACCAACTCACCTGCCACTGATGGGGATATGGCCCCAGTTGAGCCTCCAGGTGATGATGGGGGTGGGAACACCAACTGCCACACAGTTGAAAGTCACCGTCTCCCCCCGCTCCGCCTCAATAGATTCCTCCGGGGGACTGGTCACTGTGGGAGGAGCTTAAAGGGAAAGTTATGAGAAAACAACATGAGCATCTATAAAGCCAAGGATGCATGCACTGTGTGACGCATGATGACGCGCACACATTTCAAAACTAGTCCCCACTACCCAACCCCAATTTAAAACGGCAGTGGTTTATTTTTGGTCTCAATCTCTTTGGTGAGGCACAAACATGATGGAAAGTTCGGGAAAATATAACTGTTTGCCACGGATGGACAATTCTGCACCGTGTCTCTGTCGCCACTGTGTGAGTGGAGTCACTTCAGAGGTCACGGTACAAAGAAACCCACGGGGTGACTACACAGGTGAGAGGCAGAGGGATGCACGGAGTGACTACACAGGTGAGAGGCAGAGGGATGCACGGGGTGACTACACAGGTGAGAGGCAGAGGGATGCACGGGGTGACTACACAGGTGAGAGGCAGAGGGATGCACGGGGTGACTACACAGGTGAGAGGCAGAGGGATGCACGGGGTGACTACACAGGTGAGAGGCAGAGGGATGCACGGGGTGACTACACAGGTGAGAGGCAGAGGGATGCACGGGGTGACAGGTGAGAGGCAGAGGGACAGGTGACTACAGAGGCAGAGGGATGCACGGGGTGACTACACAGGTGAGAGGCAGAGGGACGGGGTGACTACACAGGTGAGAGGCAGAGGGATGCACGGGGTGACTACACAGGTGAGAGGCAGAGGGATGCAGTGACTACACAGGTGAGAGGAGGGATGCACGGGGTGACTACACAGGTGAGAGGCAGAGGGATGCACGGGGTGACTACACAGGTGAGAGGCAGAGGGATGCACGGGGTGACTACACAGGTGAGAGGCAGAGGGATGAGTGCAGCAGGGATGCACGGGGTGACTACACAGGTGAGAGGCAGAGGGATGCACGGGGTGACTACACAGGTGAGAGGCAGAGGGATGCACGGGGTGACTACACAGGTGAGAGGCAGAGGGATGCACGGGGTGACTACACAGGTGAGAGGCAGAGGGATGCACGGGGTGACTACACAGGTGAGAGGCAGAGGGCGGGGTGACTACACACAGAGGGATGCACGGGGTGACTACACAGGTGAGAGGCAGAGGATGCACGGGGTGACTACACAGGTGAGAGGCAGAGGGATGCACGGGGTGACTACACAGGTGAGAGGCAGAGGGATGCACACAGAAAATGGGGTTGGAGAGAGAAAGGGAAGAGCGAAGAGAAAGAGAGAGAAAAGGGGGGTTGAGGGGAGAGAGAGAATGAGAAAGAGGCTGAGAGAGACAGGCAGCTAGAGCGAGATTGTCAGAGAGAGACAGGACAGAGAAAGACGGACAGGGACAAAGACGGAGAGATGGTATGATGGTCAGGGACTTACTGCAGCCGAACTCATCCGAGCGGTCAGGGCAGTCGGGCTCCTCATCACACTGGTAGCTAGATGGGATGCAGGTGCGGTCACTGAGGCACACAAACTGCTCTGGGGCACACGTGTCACCTGGACCTCTGGTGGCTGGAACACAAGAAGAGATAGAAAATGACATCATCTTCATTCATGTAAACAAAGAAACTCACAATTGAAAGTGCTTTTTAGTCTAAGGACTAGAAAAGCGGTCCTTTAATGTTCAATCAATAAACGTGGGATGTGGAACTCACGGCAGTCGGTCTCGTCTGAGTTGTCCTCGCAGTCGTTGTCTCCATCACAGCGCCACAGCTTGAGAGCACAGCGGCCGTTCTTACACTTGAACTCATTGGGTTCACAGGGAGAGGGAGTGCCTGGAGCCAGACAGAGGGGCGTGATCAGAGGAGCACTTCAAATCAGACACATTGATCAGGTGTGTAGACATGAAGCAGATGCAAAGCTTTGTGACTGACGATCGTGTGTGTGTGTGTGTGTGTGTGTGTGTGAAAGGATGATGAAAGGGAGAGATAGAAAAGGGCACACAGACTATTGCCCTCCCCTCTCGCCCTCCTTCTGTGTGCCTCCCTGTGCGTATACTGCACTTTTTGAAGTCTTCGTGTGTGTCCCTGATTCTCACCACATCTGATCTCGTCGCTGCCGTCAGAGCAGTCCCTCTCTCCATCGCACAGGTAGTCTCTGGGGACACATTCCCCGTTCTGGCAGGTGGCCTGGTCCACTTTGCAGGGCCCTAGGGGGCCAAGGGGGCGTGTGGACTTCTTGATGGGGGTGGTGGTGGGAGGGGTGGGGGTGGGGGTCAGTGGTCCAGGCTGAATCTGATCTGATCAGATCAAAATCAAAAAGAGTTTATAAATACTGTTCACATAACCAGAGTTGCCCTGAGATATGGCTGTAGACGCCATGGTGTTAGAAGCCACAGCAAGGCAATAACCAGATATAACGCTCTTCTTAGGATACAACAAATCTCAGACCCTTTGCCACTACTCCACACTCCACCACACCAATGCCATTTCCACCACACTCCACCACACCAATGCCATTTCCACCACACTCCACCACACCAATGCCATTGCCACTCACCACAATCCAGCTCATCACTCATGTCATTGCAATCAGGTCTGTTGTCACACAGGTACTCCAGAGGGATACAACCCCCATCCTGACACGTGTGCTCATCCTTCATGCAGGGCAGAGGGTTGGGGATCACTGAGAGAGACGGGGGAGGGGGGTGGGGTTCAAGGGTCAGACATGCACGGCTAAAAGGCCACCACACAACACAACGCTTGCTGTTCAGAAGTCTGGTTTAATACAAGGAGACCTTCCACGGTGGAGGCTGGCGTCACTTTAAAATCGGAAGATGGGCTCATTGTAACGGCTGGAATGGAATGTTATCACATGTGTTTGATTCCATTCTAGTCATTACTATGAACCGTCCTTCTATCACCAGCCTCCACTGACCCTCCTGGGTCACTGCAGGTCATGCTCGGGCCTGGGGCTTCTCAAAGGTCTAACAGCTTACTGTACTGTACCGTAGGTGTACCGTAGGTGGGACATGGCCTGGTTCGATAGGCAATTGAGATCCTTCTGAAGAAACTCTTGACGATTTACACACTACAGAAACTCTGAAGGTTTTATATTTATTTATTTTTTAGCAAAAAGCAATATCTGTAACTATCCTCATGCCATGCAAAAATCTTCGCAGTCCTCTTGTTCAATCCAAAAACCAAAACGTTGTCAGACATCTACTCTAGGTGCACACATGCATAACGTTCCTGCGTGAACTCTCACAGATTTCCAGAGAGTTAGTCGTCATCTCCATGCTCCTCATCCAGAAATAGCTACAGAACAGTCATATCGTTTCTACAGCAGCTATGGCAGTCTCCGTGCAGCAGGCATGGTACCACACCTGGGTTCAAATACTATTTGACGTCTTTCAAATACTTTTAGCGTTTGCTTCAGCCTGCCTGGAGTGACAGTCTGCCTGGAGTTGGCTCTACTGGTTCAATTGAGCCATGCATGCTCAATCAAACCCATCTAAAGTATTTTAAATGATTTCCAATAGCATTGAACCCAGGTCGGCATGGTACAGTACAAACCTGGGACAGCCATGGGGTTCACAAGGGGCAGAGCTAGAAACCAGAGAGACAAGTTAAGGACACTACTTAGAGTTCACCTAGCCCTCCTTTTTCTTTATTTTCATATTGTACTGTTTTATTGACAGAAATAGGCCAGAATGATGGGGAGACTTATAGAGGAGAAGTCAAAATAGTGAAGAAGAACGGTGAAAAGAGGGCACCACCTAGCACTTTTTTTGCTTGATGCCTTGGGCTGGCTAGTCTAGCATACTTGAAAGATTGTAATAAGATATGATCAATGTCTGAATTAAATAAAGAATACTACAGGTATGAGACTAGACCTTTTTTTTCTCTCTCACTTGTACAGCATTTATAGTAGGAAGATGTCAGTTACAACTTCCTAAAATGGATGCCATACCTTTGACAACTTCCTAAAATGGATGCCATACCTTTGTCAACTTCCGAAAATGGATGCCATACCTTTGACAACTTCCTTACATGGAAGCCGCTCCGTACACTGGACAGCCCTGATAATGCGGAGTCAACATTATCCCCTGTGGTCCTTACCTTCTCCCAGGCGTCTGAACTGGAATCCCTGGACAGAGGTGATGTAGGAGGCGATGGTTCCCTCCTTCACCACTCCATACAACACGTTGCGGATCTGATTTTCGTTGTTGTTGTAGTCAGAGCCCACGTCAAGCTCTACAAACACATCCACTCCATTCTGCCTGGGCATCTTCCTAAACAGACCAGGACAGAACCAAGGGGGTTTGTTAGAGACGGACGTGATGACAATAACGATTTGGGGCGGCAGGTAGCTTAGCGGTTTAGAGCGTTGGGCCAGTAACCCGAAAGGTTGCGAATGAAGGTGTAAAATCAGTCGACGTGCCTTTGAGCAAGGCACTTAACCCCAATTGCTCCTGTAAGTCGCTCTGAATAAGAGCCTCTGCTAAATGACTCATATGTATATTTTGCAGTACAGTGCTCCCGTTTGAATTTATGTTTGGCCCGGGGCATATCATGATTTTATCATGCTAAGAACATTGATTTGTTACACGCAGCTTGGAGACTGTGTTTGCTGAATCAACCAGAGGAGAGTCTAAGATGAAGCCTCAGCATTAGCTCTGGGAACCAAGTAAAGTAAGTCACAGCAGCTGGAGGTGAACAGCGATCTTACTTGATGAGGACCACATTTACTGTCTGGATGCCTGAGATCTTGTTGTACTCTGACTCCAACTGTGGAAGAGAGAAAATAATACTTAGATGGGTATAAACGAGCATACAGATGTTTTAACAAGTTTAAAAACGTTCCTAACAAGTGCTCTTACATACATTGACAGTACAGTACAGTAGTATATTGTACAATAAAGTATATTGACTAAAATGATCTACAGTATTTGACCTGCTGACAGACATGACTTGGCAGTGGAATGCAAGGTGTGAGAATCCTGCCCTGGCCTGTGTAAACCATACAGCCCCTGTGGGGAGGGAGGGATGGATACACAGTGTAGAGAATCTATTTGGCTCTGGGATAGGTCTGCTGTGTACAGTACACAGTGTAGAGAATCTATTTGGCTCTGGGATAGGTCTACTGTGTACAGTACACAGTGTAGAGAATCTATTTGGCTCTGGGATAGGTCTACTGTGTACAGTACACAGTGTAGAGAATCTATTTGGCTCTGGGATAGGTCTGCTGTGTACAGTACACAGTGTAGAGAATCTATTTGGCTCTGGGATAGGTCTACTGTGTACAGTACACAGTGTAGAGAATCTATTTGGCTCTGGGATAGGTCTGCTGTGTACAGTACACAGTGTAGAGAATCTATTTGGCTCTGGGATAGGTCTACTGTGTACAGTACACAGTGTAGAGAATCTATTTGGCTCTGGGATAGGTCTACTGTGTACAGTACACAGTGTAGAGAATCTATTTGGCTCTGGGATAGGTCTACTGTGTACAGTACACAGTGTAGAGAATCTATTTGGCTCTGGGATAGGTCTACTGTGTACAGTACACGGTTCTAGAATAGGCCTACCGTGTACAGTACACAGTGTAGAGAATCTATTTGGCTCTGGGATAGGTCTACTGTGTACAGTACACGGTTCTAGAATAGGCCTACCGTGTACAGTACACAGTGTATGGTTCTAGAATAGGCCTACCGTGTACAGTACACAGTGTATGGTTCTAGAATAGGCCTACCGTGTACAGTACACAGTGTATGGTTCTAGAATAGGCCTACCGTGTACAGCACACAGTGTATGGTTCTAGAATAGGCCTACCCTGTACAGTACACAGTATATGGTTCTAGAATAGGCCTACCATGTACAGTATATGGTTCTAGAATAGGCCTACCAGGTACAGCACACAGTATATGGTTTTAGAATAAGCCTACCATGTACAGTACACAGTGTATAGTTCTAGAATAGGCCTACCATGTAGAGTACATGGGTCTAGAATAGGCCTACCATGTACAGTACACAGTGTATGGTTCTAGAATAGACCTACCGTGTACAGTATATAGTTCTAGAATAGGCCGTGTACAGTATATGGTTTTAGAATAGGCCTACCGTGTACAGTACACAGTGTATGGTTCTAGAATAGGCCTACCGTGTACAGTATATGGTTCTAGAATAGGCCTACCGTGTCCACCACCGCATCCGAAATCTCCTGGAAAGACAGCGAGTAGATGTCCTCCATGTCAGGCCTGTACACGATGGAGTCTGTGAAGTTCACCAGAGCTCTGTAGTACGCTAGAACAGAAAGACAACGGTTAGTTTAACCACATAATGACATACAGGAACCACAGCGCACATAAAGGCCAACATAATGTACACAAGGCCACATTTGCATGAGATTTTCCTTTGGTGGTGTTGCCTTGTTCAAAAGGAATTGAGATTCATGTCGAGTTATGCTTGGCTACTGTTTGGGAACAATGTGCCTCTGGCAGAACGTGGATCTATGTTTGGAGAAAGAAACCAGAGAAACATAACTGTGGCTAAATTCAGAGCCATGTACAAATGATGGGGCATAGTTCCATATTGTGGTCTGTAGTAAACCTAACAACTGGACCACATTTACACTCGAAGGAGAGGCACAGCAGGCATAAACATGCACACGCATGCCCGCACCAACACTCACACACACACACACACACTCTCTGTCTATAACACAAAACGTGCACGTCAGACACACACTTACGTCAACACTTGTCATACAAATGCACACACATCCACACGTGTGGACAAGCACACACAAGTACAAGCACACTGTCAGCAACGGTGGGTCACTCACTACCTTGCGAGCTACACTTTTACTCACAGTGAACAGGTGACATCACAGTTGGAGTTCGATACTGAATGAGAAGGGAGCCCCCAGCCCAGCTACACCCCCAACCCAGGCAGCAGCACTACTATACCAACGGCTGAGGTGAAAAAAGCTCCAGTGAGTGATTCTCGACATTCCCTTCCCATCCATGAAGTCAAACACATCAGAGAGGCTGGGGCTCTACTGCCTACAGAGAACAGAGGCTAGCTAAGCTATGCTGACCTGGCGCTATGCAGTTCATACTCAAGTAGGTCATACTATAGATACTGTACTATCCATAGTGGTGGTCTATGGTCGGTTTATGCAACTTATAAAGTGTCACCTTCTGTAGACATATTGTAGGCTACTGTCACTGCTTTTCTACTTGGTCTCCTAGCAACTAAAGAAACAACAACTAATGGTTAGTCTTATTATTACAGGGTCTATTTTTATTGCAGATCTATTTTACTTTCCAAGACGCACATCTTCTCCCATACCACTCACAAATACACCTCCTTTATATAGCCCAGGCCGGCTCACCCTCAGGGTGCACATATTTTCACAACCCTGCCAACCTTGGCCTGGGTCTGCCAGCTTCTGTTCAGCTTGGTCTCTGCCTGGCCTGGTCCAGGTTGGGGGAAGGAAGTCAATATTTGGGTTCTTTCTTACAGTCAGTTGCTACTTGCCATGGCTCTACTGACGAGTCGTGTTTTCTGTGGGTATACCCTGGACTGGGGCCTCAAGTCAACAGAACACACACACATATCTTCCCTCCTGTCTTTCTCTTTCAGCCCCCCCTTCCCTTCCTCTCTGCGGTTGAAGTAATTACATACTGCTAGACGACGTGTTGCTGTGTTCCTTATGACAATGACAGCGTGTGTTCATCATGCTTTAGGAACCCTGCTGTTTAATTAAAAGTTGGATTAAGAGTACCTCACACACACACTGCGTTGAGGCCCTAAGGGGTCTGATAATGATTGTGCCAGTGACAGGGAAGACTGGCCAGCAGCAGTGTTATTTTTATTTATTTATATTTATTTAACCAGGCAAGTCAGTTAAAAACAAATTCTTATTTTCAATGATGGCTTAGGAACAGTGGGTTAACTGCCTGTTCAGGGGCAGAATGACAGATTTGTACCTTGTCAGCTCGGGGGTTTGAACTTGCAACCTTCCGGTCACTAGTCCAATGCTCTAACCATTAGGCTACCCTGCCGCCCCTAATTACAGTTGGTGGTGAGAATCTGCCTTTCAAAGCAGATCTTAGT
The DNA here is from genome assembly GCF_034236695.1 of Oncorhynchus nerka. Classification (NCBI taxonomy): domain Eukaryota; kingdom Metazoa; phylum Chordata; class Actinopteri; order Salmoniformes; family Salmonidae; genus Oncorhynchus; species Oncorhynchus nerka. Next base: position 38,329,321 of record NC_088415.1, read on the forward strand.
TTGCTCTAATTACAACGGGACATTGGCACAAGCTGGCCTGGTTCCTCCATGACACCTGCCACTTCTTGTTACAGAGTGAACAGGCCTCTCGAGTGGCGCAGCGGTCTAAGGTACTGCATTGCATTGCTAGCTGCGTTACTACAGATCCTGGTTCGATACCGGACTGTGTCACAGCCGGCCGCGTCCGGGAGACCCACGAGGCGACACCCAATCAGCCCAGCGTCGTCCGGGTTAAGGGAGGGTTTGGCCGGTCGGGATGTTCTTGTCCCATCGCGCTCTAGGGACTCGTTGTGGCGGCCGGGCGCATGCACACTGTACCGTGTTTCCTCCGACACATTGGTGCGGCTGGCTTCCGGGTTAAGTGAGCATCGTGTCGAGAAGCGGTGCGGCTTGGCGGGGTTGTGTTTCGGGGGACGCATGGCTCTCGACCGTCGCCTCTCCCGAGTCCGTACGGGAGTTGCAGCGATGGGACAAGACTGTAACTACCAAATGGATATGACAAAATTGGGGAGAAAAGGGGTTTTAAAAAAAGACTAAAAAATAAACCCACAGAGTGAGCTGACTATCTAGTGTACAGCTGTATAGCCTGGCATGGACATGGTCGACTGTTCCATACAGTCAGCCGGGCCTAAAAGGATATATTGTATGGTTTGAAAACAGTACCAGAAGACAAGCAACATCAAAAGGGCTAACCAAAGGGCCTCATTTGACCCACAGATAATCTAATCACTTCCCTTGGCACTTGCCCTGCAGTGAACAGACACACACACACACCCAGTAACAGACATTAGCCCTGTCTCCTCTGAGCTCTCCGCTCTGCTGACACGTCACGGCCTGGTGAGCACACTCAGTGCCCATGAGTTTTTGATTACAGCGTTGGGCTGTGCGCTTAATGCTAACGAGGGCTCCCTGGCCTGCTCTCTCTATGTCCTCTCCCTCTCTCGCTCTTTTCCTCCTCTTATCCCTCTCTCTGACGAGAATTCTGCCGAATGCCACTTACAGGAACATCCCCCGTCAAGCACCACCAAGGGTGATGAAACTGCCTGCCGAGAGTGAGAGAATGCGGGGGAGAAAAAAAATGAGCCTGGAAAAATAGCATTCCAAACTCTTAATTCATAAACGCATTTCGTTATTAAAGCTGTGCAGCAGAAATGTGGCGGTTTTGTGAGGCGAGCCGCCCCCCTGAACACACAGAGGCCTGTAGCAAAAGACAAAGAGCTGATTGAGCACGCGCCCCAGGCTGGCCTTTAAAGCCCAGACGCTTTCAGCCTGACCTTCAACCCCCTTCTCTCCATTCAGTGCCTATGGCAGGGGAGTGGAGGAGAGAGAGGGGGAGAAAGAAAGAAAGAAAGAAAGAAAGAAAGAAAGAAAGAAAGAAAGAAAGAAAGAAAGAAAGAAAGAAAGAAAGGGTGTAAGAGAATGAGAGAAGAGAGCGTGAGGGTTAAAATGAACGAGAGATAAATAGAGAAAGAAAAATTTGAGTGTGGGAGAACGAGACCATGAACCTACAAGAACGAGACCATAAGCCTACAAGAACGAGACCATAAGCCTACAAGAACGAGACCATAAGCCTACAAGAACAAGACCATGAGCCTACAAGAACGAGGCCCAAGTCGTATCACCACGGCATCCCACGGGGAATCGGCTAAGTACGAGGGTCTCTCTCTGTCCCCTCCCCCACCCCCCACCGCTAGTGGTCAGCCAAATAGCCCTGTTCTACAGAATAGACTGCTTCAGAGCTCAAGGGAATGACTTCTGGCCCCAATATTACTGGAACCCCTTTGTGCTCTCTCTCCCCAAGCACACAATCTGAATGTCAAAAACCCCTTCAGGGAAACAGCAGAACACTTCACTACTATATTGACTGTTTGATTTTCCACTTTATGTTCACTGTAGTGACATGTTTGTACAGCACTTGACGAATGTATAAGGCTGAAACGTATGCGTGTTTCTGTCCCCCCCCGCACCTTGCCCTGTCATCCTGGAGTACGTGAGTGTATTATTTTAGCATCACTGCCTCCTTGAGTTCTTCCTTTTTATGGTTTGAGTGCGAGTACTTTTTGAGCTCTCTCTATATTTTTCCTTCTACACACCGGCCACCTTTCTTTTTAGCCTGAGTATAAACACTCATATTGGCTTTCCACTACACATACAGAAATCCTACTGGCTGGCAGTGATCCTTTCACACAATCTGTTTGCATCATTGGGGTGGACCAACCCATTATCCAGTTCAGTCATGCTTAGTGTTGGAACTAAACTACAACCCTGAAAATGAAATAAGGGAATATTGGAAGTCACTTTAGTGTGAAACATGTAACATGATTTTCAAGACTAAATGACACACGGCGACTCATCAAAAGAGAAATGAAAACCTATTAGATGTTTTTAGCTGGAAATGCTGGTGTCAATGGGAGAGAGTGAAAGCTATGACAAGATGCAACAACCCCATAATTTTCCATTGGCAACAGAAAACATTGCAGCCTGCCTGAAATGGAAAAAAAACTTCAGACTGGACTCAAACTTCACAAGACCAAGAATCCCAGGAATGGTGTCTTGGGGTGAATGTGGAAATGAGAGTGTTTAGCTGAACAGAGCAGATGATGATAAGATTCGTCAAGGTATTTGAATAGAGGGAGAAGGGAAATAGTAACAATAGACATAGAGATCAGATAGACTTACGGAAGTCTGCCTGGTCTGGGCTTAGAATTTCCCCAATAAATGGAGGTTCCACCAGCAGTGCTATGGTAAGGGGAGTAGGGGGGGGGGGTGGAAGGCAGACGGGATTGGTGTGGGGTCGAAGACAGGGGGTTCCCGAGTGGCGCAGCGGTCTAAGGCACTGCATCTCAGTGCAACATTTACATTTACATTTAAGTCATTTAGCAGACGCTCTTATCCAGAGCGACTTACAAATTGGTGCGTTCACCTTATGACATCCAGTGGAACTGCCACTTTACAATAGTGCATCTAAATCTTTTAAGGGGGGTGAGAAGGATTACTTTATCCTATCCTAGGTATTCCTTAAAGAGGTGGGGTTTCAGGTGTCTCCGGAAGGTGGTGATTGACTCCGCTGTCCTGGCGTCGTGAGGGAGTTTGTTCCACCATTGGGGGGCCAGAGCAGCGAACAGTTTTGACTGGGCTGAGCGGGAACTGTACTTCCTCAGTGGTAGGGAGGCGAGCAGGCCAGAGGTGGATGAACGCAGTGCCCTTGTTTGGGTGTAGGGCCTGATCAGAGCCTGGAGGTACTGAGGTGCCGTTCCCCTCACAGCTCCGTAGGCAAGCACCATGGTCTTGTAGCGGATGCGAGCTTCAACTGGAAGCCAGTGGAGAGAGCGGAGGAGCGGGGTGACGTGAGAGAACTTGGGAAGGTTGAACACCAGACGGGCTGCGGCGTTCTGGATGAGCTGTAGGGGTTTAATGGCACAGGCAGGGAGCCCAGCCAACAGCGAGTTGCAGTAATCCAGACGGGAGATGACAAGTGCCTGGATTAGGACCTGCGCCGCTTCCTGTGTGAGGCAGGGTCGTACTCTGCGGATGTTGTAGAGCATGAACCTACAGGAACGGGCCACCGCCTTGATGTTATTTGAGAACGACAGGGTGTTGTCCAGGATCACGCCAAGGTTCTTAGCGCTCTGGGAGGAGGACACAATGGAGTTGTCAACCGTGATGGCGAGATCATGGAACGGGCAGTCCTTCCCCGGGAGGAAGAGCAGCTCCGTCTTACCGAGGTTCAGCTTGAGGTGATGATCCGTCATCCACACTGATATGTCTGCCAGACATGCAGAGATGCGATTCGCCACCTGGTCGTCAGAAGGGGGAAAGGAGAAGATTAATTGTGTGTCGTCTGCATAGCAATGATAGGAGAGACCATGTGAGGTTATGACAGAGCCAAGTGACTTGGTGTATAGCGAGAATAGGAGAGGGCCTAGAACAGAGCCCTGGGGGACACCAGTGGTGAGAGCACGTGGTGAGGAGACAGATTCTCGCCACGCCACCTGGTAGGAGCGACCTGTCAGGTAGGACGCAATCCAAGCGTGGGCCGCGGCGGAGATGCCCAACTCGGAGAGGGTGGAGAGGAGGATCTGATGGTTCACAGTATCGAAGGCAGCCGATAGGTCTAGAAGGATGAGAGCAGAGGAGAGAGAGTTAGCTTTAGCAGTGCGGAGCGCCTCCGTGATACAGAGAAGAGCAGTCTCAGTTGAATGACTAGTCTTGAAACCTGACTGATTTGGATCAAGAAGGTCATTCTGAGAGAGATAGCGGGAGAGCTGGCCAAGGACGGCACGTTCAAGAGTTTTGGAGAGAATAGAAAGAAGGGATACTGGTCTGTAGTTGTTGACATCGGAGGGATCGAGTGTAGGTTTTTTCAGAAGGGGTGCAACTCTCGCTCTCTTGAAGACGGAAGGGACGTAGCCAGCGGTCAGGGATGAGTTGATGAGCGAGGTGAGGTAAGGGAGAAGGTCTCCGGAAATGGTCTGGAGAAGAGAGGAGGGGATAGGGTCAAGCGGGCAGGTTGTTGGGCGGCCGGCCGTCACAAGACGCGAGATTTCATCTGGAGAGAGAGGGGAGAAAGAGGTCAGAGCACAGGGTAGGGCAGTGTGAGCAGAACCAGCGGTGTCGTTTGACTTAGCAAACGAGGATCGGATGTCGTCGACCTTCTTTTCAAAATGGTTGACGAAGTCATCTGCAGAGAGGGAGGAGGGGGAGGGGAGGAGGATTCAGGAGGGAGGAGAAGGTGGCAAAGAGCTTCCTAGGGTTAGAGGCAGATGCTTGGAATTTAGAGTGGTAGAAAGTGGCTTTAGCAGCAGAGACAGAAGAGGAAAATGTAGAGAGGAGGGAGTGAAAGGATGCCAGGTCCGCAGGGGAGGCGAGTTTTCCTCCATTTCCGCTCGGCTGCCCGGAGCCCTGTTCTGTGAGCTCGCAATGAGTCGTCGAGCCACGGAGCGGGAGGAGGACCGAGCCGGCCTGGAGGATAGGGGACATAGAGAGTCAAAGGATGCAGAAAGGGAGGAGAGGAGGGTTGAGGAGGCAGAATCAGGAGATAGGTTGGAGAAGGTTTGAGCAGAGGGAAGAGATGATAGGATGGAAGAGGAGAGAGTAGCGGGGGAGAGAGAGCGAAGGTTGGGACGGCGCGATACCATCCGAGTAGGGGCAGTGTGGGAAGTGTTGGATGAGAGCGAGAGGGAAAAGGATACAAGGTAGTGGTCGGAGACTTGGAGGGGAGTTGCAATGAGGTTAGTGGAAGAACAGCATCTAGTAAAGATGAGGTCGAGCGTATTGCCTGCCTTGTGAGTAGGGGGAAGGTGAGAGGGTGAGGTCAAAAGAGGAGAGGAGTGGAAAGAAGGAGGCAGAGAGGAATGAGTCAAAGGTAGACGTGGGGAGGTTAAAGTCGCCCAGAACTGTGAGAGGTGAGCCGTCCTCAGGAAAGGAGCTTATCAAGGCATCAAGCTCATTGATGAACTCTCCGAGGAACCTGGAGGGCGATAAATGATAAGGATGTTAAGCTTGAAAGGGCTGGTAACTGTGACACCATGGAATTCAAAGGAGGCGATAGACAGATGGGTAAGGGAGAAAGAGAGAATGACCACTTGGGAGAGATGAGGATCCCGGTGCCACCACCCCGCTGACCAGAAGCTCTCGGGGTGTGCGAGAACACGTGGGCGAACGAAGAGAGAGCAGTAGGAGTAGCAGTGTTATCTGTGGTGATCCATGTTTCCGTCAGTGCCAAGAAGTCGAGGGACTGGAGGGAGGCATAGGCTGAGATGAACTCTGCCTTGTTGGCCGCAGATCGGCAGTTCCAGAGGCTACCGGAGACCTGGAACTCCACGTGGGTCGTGCGCGCTGGGACCACCAGATTAGGTGGCCGCGGCCACGCGGTGTGGAGCGTTTGTATGGTCTGTGCAGAGAGGAGAGAACAGGGATAGACAGACACATAGTTGACAGGCTACAGAAGAGGCTACGCTAATGCAAAGGAGATTGAATGACAAGTGGACTACACGTCTCGAATGTTCAGAAAGTTAAGCTTACGTAGCAAGAATCTTATTGACTAAAATGATTAAAATGATACAGTACTGCTGAAGTAGGCTAGCTGGCAGTGGCTGCGTTGTTGACTTTGTAGGCTAGCTGGCAGTGGCTGCGTTGTTGACACTACACTAATCAAGTCGTTCCGTTGGGTGTGATAGTTTCGACAGTGCTGCTATTCGGGGGCTAGCTGGCTATCTAGCAGTGTTGATTACGTTACGTTGCGTTAAAAGAACGACAATAGCTGGCTAGCTAACCTAGAAAATCGCTCTAGACTACACAATTATCTTTGATACAAAGACGGCTATGTAGCTAGCTATGTAGCTAGCTACGATCAAACAAATCAAACCGTTGTACTATAATGAAATGAAATGAAAATGTGATACTACCTGTGGAGCGAAGCGGAATGCGACCGGGTTGTTGAGTGAGGAAGTTCAATTCGGTGGACGTTGGCTAGCTGTTGGCTAGCTAGCAGTGTCTCCTACGTTAAGGACGACAAATAGCTGGCTAGCTAACCTCGGTAAATTAAGATAATCACTCTAAGACTACACACTCTAAACTACACAGTTATCTTGGATACGAAGACAGCATAGACAACTATGTAGCTAGCTAACACTACACTAATCAGGTCATTCAGTTGAGTGTAATAGTTTTTAGTGCTGCTATTCGGTGGTTAGCTAGCTGGCTATCTGGCTAGCTGCTGGGCAGATAGCAGTGTCTTTATCTTTGATACAAAGACGGCTATGTAGCTAGCTAAGAAGAAATTGCTAAGATTAGACAAATCAAACCGTTGTACTATAGTGAAATGTAATGAAATGTAATGAAAAGTTATACAACCTGCGGCCGAAGTGCGAATGCGACCGCTCGCTCCAACCCGGAATCATCAATGCAAGAGGCATTACTATAGTCCCTGGTTCGAATCCAGGCTGTATCACATCCGGCTGTGATTGGGAGTCCAATAGGGCGGCTCACAATCGGCCCAGCATCGTCCGGGTTTGGCTGGAGTAGACCGTCATTGTAAATAAGAATTTGTTCTTAACTGACTTGCCTAGTTAAATAAAGGTTCAATAATAAAAAATAAAACATAGGGGTCAAAAGAGAAAACAAGAACAAGTGAGAGATGAATCAGGAAAAAGGACAGAGTTACTCGAGGCAGATGAGTGTGGCATGGAGTGTGGCACGGAGTGTGAGGGGAAAGAAAAAATGGAAAGCGTTGATTAGAAAGGACAGAACATTTCTCAAGAGATTTCTCTCAACAGAAACAGTTGCACAACTAAGAAAAAGTCCCTGGGCTATTCAGACTGAATGAATTGTGAGGAGGGCCGAGCTTTGTGGAAATTGAAAATCGGGACGTGTGAACAGTGTGAAAATACCTCGTAAGGCACAAGGACAAGTCTGTGATAACCAATGACTGTTGGTTTGAGTGCGAGTACTTTTTGAGCTCTCTCTATAGAATCCTGATGGGTAAGGTAAATCCAATGGAACTACAACGTATTAAATGTGGTTGCAGTCTATCAGTAGATCTGTTACATCCCACTGTCTTTAACGTCACGTCACATAGACATATGTGAACCAGATGATAAATGAGACACACATTTAATGAATATCAGAACACACGAGTCTGAGTTGCATGAGTTGTACACAATATCGTATAGCAGCAGTGTATCTGCAATGTGATATTTCTCTGACATCAATGCCACTTGTCACAGAGAGGGAACTTACAATGTTAATAACGATAAAATGTAAAAATGCTAAACAGTTGTCTACAATGTACAGTGCATCTGTAATGACCCATACATTCAATGCTAATGTCCATTCACAGAGCAAAGTACTTCAAATGTAATGATAAAATGACAAATACTGTACATTCAATCAATATCTGACATGACAGTCCTCCATATATGTAGAATCTAAAGAGTATAGCAGCAGTGTATCTGATCACACTGCAATGAGTGATACGCTCTGCAATGCTCCTTTGACATGCGTGTCCATTCACCCACTCATTCCAGTGTGAGCTTGATGATAAATGACCAACGCACTGAATGGAAAAACCAATGACAAAGCTCCGTTGCATGACAGAGTCCAGGGAAGAAGGTCAGAGGTTATCTCTTAGGGAATTATGTCAATATATCACTGGGAGCTGAATGGAAATCCTTCAGACTGAACACACTTCCCTCCACTCTCTGCATTTGCGTGTGCGTCACAAAATGAAACCTTAAAAGTAGTGCACTACTTTTGACCACAGGGCTGTCGTCAAAAGTAGTGCACTATTTAGGGAAGAGGGAGATATTTGGAAAGCAGCCTGCTTCTCTGATGGTTGGATCCACTCTGTAAAAAAAAGGGGGTTTCGGACTCGGAGCGTCAACTAGGAGTTGGCACTTCCTGTTGTTCCCATTAGGATGGAAAAGGCTGGGAGACTGGACTGATTTCTCACTAAAAACCAGTGCAATATATCACACTGGAAAAGACATCAAAGGGACTATTTTCTGATGACTCAATCATTCTTCCATTGCTTTGGTTAGACCAGAGGACATGCTCTGAAAGACATTGAGCAAGAGTTTGAGAAGAAATTGTCATTATGTAAACATTTATACTAGGTCATTTAAGCAATACGGCCCCATGGGGTGTGGTACATGGTCAATATACCGCAGCTAAGGGCTGTTCTTACGCACGAGGCAACGAGGAGTGCCTGGATACAGGCCTTAGCCGTGGTATATTGGCCACATATCACAAACCCCTGAGGTGCCTTATTGCTATTGGTTACCAATGTAATTTCAGCTGTAAAAATAAATGTTTTTTCATACCCGTGGTATACGGTCTTATATACCACGGCTGTCAACCAATCAACATTCAGGGCTCGAACTACCCAGTTTATAATAAACATTATATCACTGTAGACTATTCTGCAAAGAAAAACATAATAATAATAATAATACAAATCTCATTTGCATTTATATCAGTGCAATAATATGCATTATGCAATGCTAACTCTTACAGTGAGATCCTAGCTGCAGGAACTCTTAAAAAGGCTCCAGTCCAGAGTCTGTTGCAAGTCCCCTGTCATAAACTTGAACTGCTGGTGAAGCCTATATAATCAAGTAGGTATGCTGGATCCAGCCGTGCCCCTGCTGCGCACACAGAAACACACACGGGCCTTCGCTGAGACAATATCATTGAATAGACTAGAGAGAATCTATGATGCATGCCCCTCCCTTGCTTGGCGAGGAAGCTCATACGATTTAATGGAGGGATCGATGTAAGTTGACGCTCTAAAAACAGAAGTCACGTCTCTAGAGGAAAGATGGCTTCAGCCAGCTCTGCTTCACAGTAACATTCTCCAGAAACAGTATAGAAGTGCCTATATGTTCCTGTCAAATACATAGAACAATGACAGTGTGGTGCGTGTCAAAAGGGTGGCGGCGGCCCCTTCCCTAAAGGCTAAAGGGTTTGTCGGTAGTCCAGTTCATGGTGACCCAACCTAATTAGTGTTAACGAAGCATCTGCACAACTTCAAAGAGCTACTGGAAATGTTGCGATCCTTGTCACAGTCAAATTGCTGCCATGAGAGAAAAAAAAAGAGCAGAGAGCAGAGCGGTCGTGGCTAAACTCTCCTGTTAAGTCCCGGGCTACTTACTGTTGGCCGTCGACGACTCCGTACGGTAAACACTGTTTCAGTGACTATCTGAGTTTTTACTAGATCAAAGAGTTGTGGGTAGTTTTGTTTCCCATTCTTTTGGTCATTTCAGCGGGTAAAATGTGAATGAGCTTTTTCAAACTACCGGAAGAAAAGCTGTAAACCGTTTAGCGAATCCCAGGAGAAGGATTATCACTATGATAATGGACAGTTGTTTACTCCCAAAACGTAGAGCAGGAAACCATGTCGAACTGAAATACACAATGAAAACAAACTCTGCGCTGGAGGGAACTTGAGACTATTGAATAATCAGCTAGATAAGTGAACCACCATTTATCTATTCACATATTTTCATTGGGATGTTCCGTAATATTTATATCCAAAGTACATCTTAATATTTACCCTCAAGTAGCCAAATCGACTTGCTGGCCTGACGAGCACACATGCAGGATTAGGTTTGAGATGAGTTGATATCCAACTGACATCAGCGATAACCCCCCACTGACATCCTGTCAGTAATGTAGGTCAATTAGACAGATGTATTTGTTACCATCTACTACTACAAATAAGTTGAGAATTGTATCTGAAACCGTAACAAACTGTGTAAACTCGGTGTAAACTAAATCTCTTGAAGAAGTGTTTGCTAAAGAGGAGAGGAAAAGTTCACTTTTCCAAGGCAACATGAACTGTTATTGGCACAACCGACTGTAGCAGCATCAAGGGCCCAGAGCTGGAGTGGATGAGTAAACTGCTTCCCATGCCCCGTTTCATCATGACGGAACATCTTGTGCACCCCCCACCACCCAATTAAATTAACTGCTACTAATGTTACACTAATATACAGCATGTTAACTATTCAAATGTAGTTCTTAAATTTAGCCTTTTTCTGACTAAGAAAGAGTACATACAAATACCAGTACCTGGTTCCTCGTTCATATTGAAATCAAGAAGGGAAAAATGAAGGAAAATAAGCCAGCTTACTATTGTGCAATGTCCTTTTTTGACTAGGGTGGGGGGCATTTGTATTGTAGATATTCTTCATTTTAAATACAAAATAATGTGTTTTGGGAAGGATTCTAAGGGTGATTATTATGTTGCATAAACATGTTTAGTGCTTTCCCCCAGAATTATGGCCTAGATTGCTGCTTCTCAGGGGACAGATTGCTGCTTCTCAGGGGACAGATTGCTGCTTCTCAGGGGATAGACTGCTGCTTCTCGGGGGATAGACTGCTGCTTCTCAGGGGATAGATTGCTGCTTCTCAGGGGATAGATTGCTGCTATTCAGGGGATAGATTGCTGCTACTCAGGGGATAGATTGCTGCTACTCAGGGGATAGATTGCTGCTTCTCCGGGGATAGATTGCTGCTACTCAGGGGATAGATTGCTGCTATTCAGGGGATAGATTGCTGCTATTCAGGGGATAGATTGCTGCTACTCAGGGGATAGATTGCTGCTTCTCAGGGGACAGATTGCTGCTTCTCAGGGGATAGATTGCTGCTATTCAGGGGATAGATTGCTGCTACTCAGGGGATAGATTGCTGCTACTCAGGGGATAGATTGCTGCTTCTCAGGGGATAGATTGCTGCTATTCAGGGGATAGATTGCTGCTACTCAGGGGATAGATTGCTGCTACTCAGGGGATAGATTGCTGCTATTCAGGGGATAGATTGCTGCTACTCAGGGGATAGATTGCTGCTATTCAGGGGATAGATTGCTGCTACTCAGGGGATAGATTGCTGCTACTCGGGGGATAGATTGCTGCTTCTCAGGGGATAGATTGCTGCTATTCAGGGGATAGATTGCTGCTACTCAGGGGATAGATTGCTGCTAATCAGGGCTGTTGCTAACGTTTTGGCCCTGCATGCCCAATCAATAATTTGGCCATGATTACTACAAGGTTTAGATAGCTGGCTAGACCTAGCAATCTAGAACATTTTAGCTGACACGGGCTAATTGAGTGAGTGTAAGTGACTGACATCAGAGGAAAACTGCTGATATCAAATTTAGAAGTTTCACATTGTATATTGTACTAGCCTATGTACTAGCCTAAGTGTTTATGTTGCTTATGCCTAGAGAACTGCTACTGCTTGTCAGAGTCTGGAAGATAGGCAAGCTGCCTCTGGGGAGACAAATGGCCTTTCTTGAGCCTACTGCCTGAGATTCAGAGAAACAGCCCTCCTCTAATTCTGTAGCCTACTAGAAACCATATATTTTAGAATAATAATAATGCCAAAGTTGGTTTTCAACTCTTAAAATTAAGCCCAATATAACCGTTAGCAACTATCACTCATTTTGAGAAAAATAAACTTTCTCCATTTGGAAAAAATGTAGAAAGATATCATTCTTATTCGTGTGTATGAATTTACCAAGTTCAATTTGACTGCCCTATTTTATTTCTTCTAAGCCAGCACAGAGATGTGAGGGTTTGTTCAGGAGAAAGAAGATAAGAGTGCAGGCAGAGCCACAGCCACCAGTTAGAACTCATAACAGATTATTATCAGGAGCCTCAAATTATGTTGTCAAGAGCAGCAATTAAGGGCTGCGCCATAATTTATGCCTGAATCTGAAGAAAAACGTAAGGAACAGATTTAATTGTGACCGACACTCCAGGCTAATATTCTCCTGAAGATAATGTAAGAATTTGTTAAAAAAGAACATTAAAACAATGCTTTGGGTCCCACAGTTTGGGAACCATTCAGTAAAACCATTCACACTGACACTGAATAATAATCAAAGACAATGCCTTGGCACTGTGAACAAATAAACAATCAAGGAGTAAGGGATTAAATTGAAATGCTTAACCCCATCAGACAGTGTCCTAAAATACTACAGTTTTATTTATTTTTCTTATCCTCCCATGAGTAGTCCTCCTATCACACACCATCCCTTCCACCCGTAGCAAGTTCTGCTCTGCTTTCTGCCCCCTGTTCACGTCAGTGACGCAGGTGTGTCTGAGTGTGACCAGTGACCCCCTCCGAGAAGGCCTGAGCAGAACCACAACAAAGAACACACCAACATAACTGCAGCTGCCACCGCTTGTCCTTCTGCCCCCTGTCGGTGTGACTATCTGAGAGCCCAGGCAGTCTGACGAACAACGCCACTGACTGACACACACATTACACACGTCACACTGTGCTATGAAACAAAGATAAATGAGATAAATAATGATAGTAAAAAGCTTCGGGCCACCTTAAATACATTTTTGGCAAAAAGGCTAACTCAGCTCCATCATTCATTGAATCAGATGGCTTATTCATCACAAAACCCACTGATATTGTCAATTATTTTAATGATTTTTTTCATTGGCAAGATTAGCAAACTTGGGAATGACCTGCCAGCAACAAGTTCAGAATCTAATTGACCACATTTTGAAGGCCAACGTTGTAATTTGGAATTCTGTGAAGTGAGTGTGGAAGAGGTGAAAAAATGATTGTTGTCTAACAAAAACGACAAGCCATTTGGGCCTGACAACTTAGTAGTGGACGATATTGCCATGAGAAAGCTACCTGCTCCAATGCATAGTGCCAACTGTACAGTTTGGTAGAGGAGGAATAATGGTCTGGGGATGTGTTTCATGGTGTGGTTAGTGGTTAGTTCTAGTGTAGGGAAATCTTAATGCTACAGCATACAACAACATTGTCGATGATTCTGTGCTTCCAACTTTGTGGCAACAGTTTGGGGAAGGCCCTTTCCTGTTTCAGCATGACAATGGCCCCGGCCCCGTGCACGAAGCGAGGTTCATACAGAAATGATTTGTCAAGATCGGTGTGGAAGAACTTGACTGGCCTGCACAGAGCTCTGACCTCAACCCCATCTAATACCTTTGGGATGAATTAGAACGCTGACTGCGAGCCAGGCCTAATCGCCAGACATCATTGCTCAACCTCACTAATGCTCTTGTGGCTGAATGAAAGTAAGTTCTTGCAGCAATGTTCCAACATCTAGCGGAAAGCCTTCCCAGAAGAGTGGGGGCTGTTATAGCAGCAGACGTGGGACCAACTCCATATTAATGCCCATGACTCTGGAATGAGATGTTTGATGAGCCTTTGGTAATGTAGTGTATGTGGTAGTAGAGTAGTGGCCTAAGGGCACACACTTAATGTGTGGTGAAATGTAATGTCATGTTTTCAATTGTGTATATACAGGGAGGGCATTGTGAGAATCTTCCCATGACCCCAAAGTTAAAACAAACTTCCTGGAGGCCCTTTGACCCATCTTAAACAAGTGTTGTCACTCTGCTGGAAATAACTTCAAATATTAATTAAAGGGGATTAATTATGTATGTTTGAATTGTTTTAAAATAAATTAGTGTAAGAACACATGACACATTGTACATACATTTCCACCTACTGTTTGCAGATGGGATTTCAAACATCACAAAAAACAATAAATAACCAAGCAGTCTCGAGGTCAGTGTAGTCTGTGATAAAATGCCTTTAAACCAAGGGAAGACAGACCGAGTCAGACTGGAGATAGTGAATTTTGAAGCCTCTGGTTTAAAATTAGCATTGGGAAGAACTCTCTAACTAACCTCTGTTTCTATGGCTCTAAACAATGTTCTCTGGCTGCTCTAGGAATGTCTGCAAGGAGGCGGGTGCATGTGAACCAGTGGAATACCGAGAGATGAAAGACTGGCTGGAGGATGTCTCCCATAGAACTGTATCGAGATATGCTGCAGAGGTCAAGAGAGGAGGTTGGGAGGGACCATGCTGAACTGAACTTCAGAACCTTCAGTGGACCAAAAGACAATAGACAAGAGGTTGAAAATAACAGTTAAAGACTCTGGATTTGTTTCTCACACAGCTTCAAATGCCAGATCAACCGGTTCAAATGTTAGGTCCCTGAGAGACTAGGAAAGGGGGAAATCTTTAACACAGCAAACACAACAGTATGTGCATCATAATGGGTGCAGAAGTGGCACTTCTACTTCCATCACTCTACACTATGTAAATGGGGGAGGAAGGAGAGCCGAGGGCCTACATGCTACAAGGACAACCCGCTGGACAGGGAGACTCGGCACCAACGCGTTGACCAGACAAATCCAACTAAGGAAACCAGTAATATTCCTTCCCAACTGCTGTCATATAATAATCTAAAAATGGAACGGTGAGCACAGCACACTGTTGCCCCGGCTTTCACCGCTGCCAGACAAGGCATGTTTTCTATTCTGAAACAGAAAATTGTCTGAGTAATTGGATACAGTACTTCGTCATGGATATTTACTAACAACAAGTCCAAATTGTAACACTAACTGAACTGAAGAGCGAAAGTTAAAATAGACATTTTTACTGCCAGAAATAGCAAGTTCTTTGTGATAGCAGTAGAAAAAAAGACTCCAGTGTAGGAAAAGCATGTCGATACAGTAGGACAGTAAGACTGGATGGTTTATCAGACGATTATTTTGCAGAAAACCCCAGAAATCCCATATATTCTCAATTATATTTTCAGACTTTCCCACTTCCTTTTGTATTTGAATAAACTTTTGTGTAGTGTGTAATGCATATCTGCCAAATCTGATTTGACCCTGAGGCCACTAATCCAAGCTTCCCAGCAGGATTTGGCCGAGAACTACAAACACGCCCCAAGTGGTGTCTGGTGTGTTCACATCTATAATCCTCAAATGGGTCAACAAACCACTCATGTGCTCCATTTTGACTGTTGGAGGCTTAGAGACTTTAAATCTACTACTGCGGGTGTGATCTGCTAATGCTGTGAGCAACCCGTAATTCACCTGCTTAGTCATGGCTACCTCTGGATGCTTCAATAAAGGAGGTGTACAGTTGAAGGACTTTTGTACTCCTTACCTGGACATATCCAGCTCGCTAGGCCTCAGTGCTGAGCCATTTCGGTGAAGAAACCCTTACAACTTTTTTATTTATTTTTAAAACAGCCATTTCACATGTGAAGACTGTGAAATGGCTGTGTTAAAAGGATAGTTCACAGAAACAACTTTCATCCTTCCTATTTTTTTGATAAAGCACACTTTTTACCTCAATGTCAACCTTTGACATCGCATTGTTGTTTTTAGCTGTATAGATTATGTATTTTGGATGTTTTCGGTGTATGTTCAACGCTTTCAGACAATGTGATTAATCACATTTTTTTTTTACAGTGCACTAAAATGACAAAAAGTGAATTTGAGTTAACTGATTAACTCTGACAGCCCTATTTCAAAAATCATCTATTTGCAGAACAGTATCTCTTCACATTCCTTCCAAAAGCAAACGCATTCACACATTTTAAAATACATTAAAATCCCTGTTAGGCCTTTAGATTAAATTGAACAAAAAACATTGGACATCTAACAATAACAGAAGCTAGCTAGCTAGGGTGAAATGAAAGGCTAGCTATCGCCTATCACTAAGCTAGCTAGCGGTTAACAATTAGCATGCGACCATTAGATACAAATGTCATAAAAAATAACCTTCTAAAATACATATCAATATGCGAGGTTCAAATGTACACATGTAAATACACTCAATATGAGGCCTCATTTGTAAAAAATAAAACCATTTAAGAGCCAAAAACATTTATAACGGATATTTAAACAAATCAATCCGAAACGCCATCTTGTTCTCATTGACTTGCATATAAAAGTGAACTAGCTATACTTAGTCTGTCTACACTCCTGAAAATCTCTCTTGTTTTTCACTTGGTCAAAACAATTAAATGATGCATAAAAATGACCAGAAAACTTGTCACAGTTTAGTTAAACATGTAACCTATAGATTTTGAAAACGTAACCATGCGTACAAACCAGAAAACAGAATAAAAATAAGCCACTTCTCTGTTCTTTTCGCTTCTTCCAATGTCATTGTTTTTCACATGTGAAAGTGAGATTTACACATTTGGAGTTCTTACATGTGAAACTGCAAATGTGATTTTCACATGTGAACTTGCAATTTTATTTTATTTTACCTTTATTTAACTAGGCAAGTCAGTTAAAGAACAAATTTTTATTTTCAAAGACGGCCTAGGAACAATGGGTTAACCTGTTCAGGGGCAGAACGACAGATTTGTACCTTGTCAGCTCGGGGGTTTGAACTTGCAACCTTCCAGTTACTAGTCCATGTAAGGTGATCACATGTTATTCTCCTCACATGTATATAAAAATAAAATTTAAAAAAAGAGTAGTGTTAACATGTGAACTCTAAACGTTAAATTTAAGCTCACTGCGTTTGCTTTTGGAATTAATGTGAACAAACACATTTCTAAAAAGAGATGATTTTGAGTTTTAATCAGTTAACTTTTTGTAATTTTAGTGCGCTTATTTTTTGATGTTGATTAATCACATTGTAGGAAAGCCTTAAATCGAAAATACATCATCTATACAGCTAAAAACAACAATGACAATGACATTGAGGTTAAAGAAAGTGTGCTTTATCAATTCACCTCATTTTGCTAACTGTTCATTTGGACAAAAATCAAGATGTTCTATATAAAAAGAATTACAAGAATATTGACATCTCAAATTACCGCTCAATTTGAGCAAATTCCGAATACGTGATTAATCACAGCAAATCATTTACATTTACATTTAAGTCATTTAGCAGACGCTCTTATCCAGAGCGACTTACAAATTGGTGCTTTCACCTTATGACATCCAGTGGAACAGCCACTTTACAATAGTGCATCTAGGTCTTTTAAGGGGGGGGGTGAGAAGGATTACTTTATCCTATCCTAGGTATTCCTTAAAGAGGTGGGGTTTCAGGTGTCTCCGGAAGGTGGTGATTGACTCCGCTGTCCTGGCGTCGTGAGGGAGTTTGTTCCACCATTGGGGGGCCAGAGCAGCGAGCGGGAACTGTACTTCCTCAGTGGTAGGGAGGCGAGCAGGCCAGAGGTGGATGAACGCAGTGCCCTTGTTTGGGTGTAGGGCCTGATCAGAGCCTGGAGGTACTGAGGTGCCGTTCCCCTCACAGCTCCGTAGGCAAGCACCATGGTCTTGTAGCGGATGCGAGCTTCAACTGGAAGCCAGTGGAGAGAGCGGAGGAGCGGGGTGACGTGAGAGAACTTGGGAAGGTTGAACACCAGACGGGCTGCGGCGTTCTGGATGAGTTGTAGGGGTTTAATGGCACAGGCAGGGAGCCCAGCCAACAGCGAGTTGCAGTAATCCAGACGGGAGATGACAAGTGCCTGGATTAGGACCTGCGCCGCTTCCTGTGTGAGGCAGGGTCGTACTCTGCGGATGTTGTAGAGCATGAACCTACAGGAACGGGCCACCGCCTTGATGTTATTTGAGAACGACAGGGTGTTGTCCAGGATCACGCCAAGGTTCTTAGCGCTCTGGGACGAGGACACAATGGAGTTGTCAACCGTGATGGCGAGATCATGGAACGGGCAGTCCTTCCCCGGGAGGAAGAGCAGCTCCGTCTTGCCGAGGTTCAGCTTGAGGTGATGATCCGTCATCCACACTGATATGTCTGCCAGACATGCAGAGATGCGATTCGCCACCTGGTCGTCAGAAGGGGGAAAGGAGAAGATTAATTGTGTGTCGTCTGCATAGCAATGATAGGAGAGACCATGTGAGGTTATGACAGAGCCAAGTGACTTGGTGTATAGCGAGAATAGGAGAGGGCCTAGAACAGAGCCCTGGGGGACACCAGTGGTGAGAGCACGTGGTGAGGAGACGGATTCTCGCCACGCCACCTGGTAGGAGCGACCTGTCAGGTAGGACGCAATCCAAGCGTGGGCCACGCCGGAGATGCCCAACTCGGAGAGGGTGGAGAGGAGGATCTGATGGTTCACAGTATCGAAGGCAGCCGATAGGTCTAGAAGGATGAGAGCAGAGGAGAGAGAGTTAGCTTTAGCAGTGCGGAGCGCCTCCGTGATACAGAGAAGAGCAGTCTCAGTTGAATGACTAGTCTTGAAACCTGACTGATTTGGATCAAGAAGGTCATTCTGAGAGAGATAACGGGAGAGCTGGCCAAGGACGGCACGTTCAAGAGTTTTGGAGAGAAAAGAAAGAAGGGATACTGGTCTGTAGTTGTTGACATCGGAGGGATCGAGTGTAGGTTTTTTCAGAAGGGGTGCAACTCTCGCTCTCTTGAAGACGGGAGGGACGTAGCCAGCGGTCAGGGATGAGTTGATGAGCGAGGTGAGATAAGGGAGAAGGTCACCGGAGATGGTCTGGAGAAGAGAGGAGGGGATAGGGTCAAGCGGGCAGGTTGTTGGGCGGCCGGCCGTCACAAGACGCGAGATGTCATCTGGAGAGAGAGGGGAGAAAGAGGTCAGAGCACAGGGTAGGGCAGTGTGAGCAGAACCAGCGGTGTCGTTTGACTTAGCAAACGAGGATCGGATGTCGTCGACCTTCTTTTCAAAATGGTTGACGAAGTCATCTGCAGAGAGGGAGGAGGGGGAGGATTCAAGAGGGAGGAGAAGGTGGCAAAGAGCTTCCTAGGGTTAGAGGCAGATGCTTGGAATTTAGAGTGGTAGAAAGTGGCTTTAGCAGCAGAGACAGAGGAGGAAAATGTAGAGAGGAGGGAGTGAAAGGATGCCAGGTCCGCAGGGAGGCGAGTTTTCCTCCATTTCCGCTCGGCTGCCCGGAGCCCTGTTCTGTGAGCTCGCAATGAGTCGTCGAGCCACGGAGCGGGAGGGGAGGACCGAGCCGGCCTGGAGGATAGGGGACATAGAGAGTCAAAGGATGCAGAAAGGGAGGAGAGGAGGGTTGAGGAGGCAGAATCAGGAGATAGGTTGGAGAAGGTTTG
The DNA here is from genome assembly GCF_034236695.1 of Oncorhynchus nerka. Taxonomy (NCBI): domain Eukaryota; kingdom Metazoa; phylum Chordata; class Actinopteri; order Salmoniformes; family Salmonidae; genus Oncorhynchus; species Oncorhynchus nerka. The sequence continues at coordinate 38,348,677 of NC_088415.1, forward strand.
AGCAGAGGGAAGAGATGATAGGATGGAAGAGGAGAGAGTAGCGGGGAGAGAGAGCGAAGGTTGGGACGGCGCGATACCATCCGAGTAGGGGCAGTGTGGGAAGTGTTGGATGAGAGCGAGAGGGAAAAGGATACAAGGTAGTGGTCGGAGACTTGGAGGGGAGTTGCAATGAGGTTAGTGGAGGAACAGCATCTAGTAAAGATGAGGTCGAGCGTATTGCCTGCCTTGTGAGTAGGGGGAAGGTGAGAGGGTGAGGTCAAAAGAGGAGAGGAGTGGAAAGAAGGAGGCAGAGAGGAATGAGTCAAAGGTAGACGTGGGGAGGTTAAAGTCGCCCAGAACTGTGAGAGGTGAGCCGTCCTCAGGAAAGGAGCTTATCAAGGCATCAAGCTCATTGATGAACTCTCCGAGGGAACCTGGAGGGCGATAAATGATAAGGATGTTAAGCTTGAAAGGGCTGGTAACTGTGACAGCATGGAATTCAAAGGAGGCGATAGACAGATGGGTAAGGGGAGAAAGAGAGAATGACCACTTGGGAGAGATGAGGATCCCGGTGCCACCACCCCGCTGACCAGAAGCTCTCGGGGTGTGCGAGAGCACGTGGGCGGATGAAGAGAGAGCAGTAGGAGTAGCGGTGTTGTCTGTGGTGATCCATGTTTCCGTCAGAGCCAAGAAGTCGAGGGACTGGAGGGAGGCATAGGCTGAGATGAACTCTGCCTTGTTGGCCGCAGATCGGCAGTTCCAGAGGCTACCGGAGACAGAGGCTACCGGAGACCTCCAAATCCTTGCTATTAACTAGATTTTTTTATTTTATTACATTTGACAGCCCTATTTTGAATTGAACAATCAACATAATGGTCAAAACATTGGGTTCTCATGGAGACCTGGGAGACCCAGGGTTTAATCCCGCCAGATACAAAAGCACACAGGTGAAACTTAGACTATCACGTGAAATGTTGGGTAACCACGTGTCATGTGAAACACTTACATGTGAGAAATCTATGTAAAACTTCACACGTGTCCGAAAACCACGCATCTGACTCATGTTCAGTTTTGGTTTTCACAAATCCGAAAAATGTACATGTAAAAAAAAAAAAAAAAAAAAACTTTGTGTCCGAAAACCACGCGTCAAACGATATTTTTTTCAAGTGAACATTTTCACACGTGATTTATTCCTACATGTGTCAGATGAGAGGGTGAATTCAAGTTTGCTAGTTAGCTTGTAGTAAGGACTAGTGAGCTGTATCCATCCAAGTAACAGCTATAATATTCATCTGCATTTGGATATTGCCAGCTAACTGGCAAAACATGCTAGAGGTAAACAAACAGTGATGTAAGTTTAATGGGACAACTATACTATCTTTACTGCCAGTGTTAAGCAGGTCGGGCAACACATTTTTGAGGGGCAGAATAAGTATCATGAAAATCATTTGTTGTTGTGACAGCCAAGTATGTTAATAACGACACGTGAGGCTGCTGAAAAAGTGTCATCGGTTTGCTTAGGATCCCGCCAAAGTTAAGCTATTTACATGGGAGTACCCTATGGCTGTACCCTACTCAGGGGCATGGTCACATTAAGCTGCGCCGTGTGTATCTATTGAGGAATGCAAAACAAAGGTGTTGGTGATGTTTGCTTCAGCTCTGTGTTGTTTATCTTCTCTTTCATGTGCTTGTGTTTTCACCTCAGCCATTGGACGAAAGGAAGAGATGTGAATGTTTACATCTCGGCAAAAATCTGCCTCCCTGTGTTATGACCAGAGACTCAGCCCTGTGAAAGATGGCGCAGCCGGATGTGAGGGGGACACCATTCAGAGACAGACTAACAGACAGTTTCTCCTGGATGCATTCAAACAAGCGCATGCACGCACTCACACACACACACACTCAGCGGAACCCACAATCACAGATGGGGGAAGACACCACAGAGGAGTGATCTCTTCCACAGATCGACTAAATAAGGCCCTCGCAGAAACGTTTCAACAAGCAAGGAGTGAAATTCCACTGCCAGTCAATTTAGCTGTGGAAGACCCTCTATGTAATGAGGTGGTGTTTAACAAATCATCAGTTTCGTCTAAAAGTCCACCATTGTGTGGATACTATAGATAATCATGTACACTGAGTATAAAAAAAACATTAGGAATACCTTCCTAATTTTGAGTGTGTCACCGTAGGGCTGTGGCGGTCATGAAAGGTAATTTTTATGGTGGTAATGATCTTCCCCAAGCTTGAAACTCTAATGCTGGGTATGTATGCCAGTTAGGCTCTACACCTAAAGTGGAATAATGTGCTTCATTTGAAGTTATTTGACCATTTTAGAGATACAAACGTTATCAAAACATATAGGCCTATGGCCTAGACTACATGAGGTGTGCGACTATGATCTGGGTTCATTTTCTTGCCAGCCAGGTAGGCTTTACTCCTGTTGTAAAGAGAAGCAATGTGCTTAACACTTGGAAAGTTGCAAAATAAATATAAACTCAGCAAAAAAACTGTTGTTAAGACACTAACAGCTTACAGACCGTAGGCAATTAAGGTCTTAGGACACTAAAGAGGCCTTTCTACTGACTCTGAAAAACACCAAAAGAATGATGCCCAGGATCCCTGCTCATCTGCGTGAACGTGCTTTAGGCATGCTGCAAGGAGGCATGAGGACTGCAGATGTGGCCAGGGAAATAAATTGCAATGTCCGTATTGTGAGACGCCTAAGACAGTGCTACAGGGAGAAAAGGCGGACAGCTGATCGTCCTCGCAGTGGCAGACCATGTGTAACAACACCTGCACGGGATCGGTACATCACACCTGCGGGACAGGTACAGCAAGGCAACAACAAATGCCCGAGTTACACCAGGAACGCACAATTCCTCCATTAGTGCTCAGACTGTCCGCAATAGGCTGAGAGAGGCTGGACTGAAGGCTTGTAGGCCTGTTGTAAAGCAGGTCATCACCAGACATCACCGGCAACAACGTCACCTATGGGCACAAACCCACCGTCGCTGGACCAGACAGAGAGGACTGGCAAAAAGTGCTCTTCACTGACGAGTCGCAGTTTTGTCTCACCAGGGTGATGGTCGGATTCGTGTTCATTGTCGAAGGAATGAGCGTTACACCGAGGCCTGTACTCTAGAGCGGGATAAATTTGGAGGTGGAGGGTCCGTCTGGGGCGGTGTGTCACAGCATCATCGGACTGAGCTTGTTGTCATTGCCGGCAAACTCAACGCTGTGCGTTACAGGGAAGACATCTTCCTCGTGATACCCTTCCTGCAGGCTCATCTTGACATGACCCTGTAGCATGACAATGCCACCAGCCATACTGCTCGTGTTCTGCCATGGCCAGCGAGGAGCCCGTATCTCAAACTCATTGAGCACGCCTGGGACCTGTTGGATCGGAGGGTGAGGACTAGGGCCATTCCCCCAGAAATGTCCGGTAACTTGCAGGTGCCTTGGTGGAAAAGTGGGGTAACATCTCACTGCAAGAAATGGCAAATCTGGTGCAGTCCACGAGGAGGAGATGCACTGCAGTACTTAATGCAGCTGGTGGCCACACCAGATACTGACTGTTACTTTTGATTTTGACCCCCCCTTTGTTCAGGGACATATTATTCAATTTCTGTGAGTCACATGTGTGGAACTTGTTCAGTTTATGTATCAGTTGTTGAACCTTATGTTCATACAAGTATTTACACATGTTAAGTTTGCTGAAAATAAACGCAGTTGACAGTGAGAGGAGGTTTCTTTTTCTGCTGAGTTTAGTAAGCCTAGCCTATAGAAAGCTGATGGAGCCCCTTATTTTTAATAAGAGGCCATGAATGTTTTCTCACGCAATTGCATAGCCTATAGAAATGTTGCGCAACATGAGCTCATGGACTCTCATGAAGTGTTTGATTAGATTTTCGATTACATTTGCATGATTTGAGGGAGAATAGAGTGCTGAGATCCAGGCAGTTAGCAAGTTTGGTAGGCTACTAACGACCATCAGCAGCATCAGAGCTTGGAGAAGCCTAATTACCATGACTAAACGGTCACATGGAATTTGACTGCCATCATGACTCGTGACTGCCAGTGTGGCAGTAATACAATTTCTGTAAAAGCCCTAGTCCCCCCCCCCTTTGCCCTCAGAACAGCCTCAATTTGTCCAGGAATAGACTCTGAAAGGTGTCAAAAGCATTCCCATTTTGACTCCAATGCTTCCCACAGTTGTCAAGTTGGCTGCATATCTTTTGCGTTGTGGACCATTCTTGATATACACGCGAAACTTAGCGGAACAAAAGAACAGCGGCATTGCAGTTCTTGACACAAACCGGTGAGCCTGGCACCTACTACCATACCTAGTTCAAAGGCAAATGTTTTGACTTGCCCATTCACACTCTGAATGGCACACATACACAATCCATGTCTCAATTGTCTCAAGGCTTAAAAATCATTATTTAACCGGTCTCGTCTTCTTCATCTATACTGATTGAAGTGGATGTAATAAGTGACATCAATAAGGGATCATAGCTTTCACCTGGATTCACCTGGTGGTGACTGGAAAGTATATGTCATGGAAAGAGCAGGTGATCTTAATGTTTTGTACACATCTATGGGACAGGTGGCCATTTAAATGAGGCAACCCTGGTGGGGGATGCGTTTTTGTTTATTAGAATCTATTTTTATCCCACCATGTGGTTTTTCTTCCAAGAGTGCAGGGAGTGTTATGCTCAGGGCTGAGGGCTCAGGGTTCTTACTTGTGCTGATCTCAGTCACCACTGTGGGTTCTGGCGTGCTTCCATCCTCCTCTCCACTGGGCAGATCTACGGGGAAGATAAAAGAGGTGTGGTCAGAATGTTAGCATAGCTCAAGGCCCAGGGAGGACTAGTGAGGACTCATTCATTTACTCAACAGGTTTAACATACATGTATACGTCTGAAGTGCAGCAGGGTCAAATCAAATCAAATTGTATTTGTCACATGCTTGGTTAAACAACCGGTGTAGACTGACAATTAAATACTTAGTTACGGGCCCTTCCCAACAATGCAGAGAGAAAAAAAGAAATAGAAAAATAATAACACAAGGAATAAATACACAATGAGTAACGATAACTTGGCTGTATACACGGGGTACCAGTACCGAGCTGATATGCAGGGGTACAACGTAATTGATGTACATATATGTATGTACATATAAGCAGGGATAAAGTGACTATGTAAGAAGATAGATAATAAACAGTAGCAGTTGCGATGAGTCAAGAGTTAGTGCAAAAAGGGTCAATGCAGATAGTCCAGGTAGCTGATGGTTAACAATTTAACAAATTATTTACAGTCTTAAGGCTTGGGGTTAGAAGCTGTTCAGGGTCCTGCTGGTTCCAGACTTGTTGCATTGGTACCGCTTGCCGTGCTGTAGCAGAGAGAACAGTGTATGATTTGGGTGGCTGGTGTCTTTACAATTTTTAGGGCCTTCCCTCTGATAGCGCCTGGTCTAGAGGTCCTGGATGGCAGGGGGCTCAGTGCCAGTGATGTACTGGGCCATACGCACTACCCTTTGTAGCGCCTTGCGATCGGATACCAAGCAGTTGCCATACCAAGCGGTGATGAAGCCAGTCAAGATGCTCTCAGTGGTGCAGCTGTATAACTTTTTGAGTATCCGAGGGCCCATTGCAGTTCTTTTCAGCCTTCTGTGGGGAAAGAGGTGTTGGTGTGTGTGGGCAATGATAATTCCTTAGTGACATGGACACAGAGGAACTTGAAGCTCTCGACCAGCTCCACTACAGCCGAGTCGATGTGGATGAGTGCGTGCTCGGCCCTCCTTTTGTGTTGCTGACGTTGAGGGAGTGGTTTTTGTCCTGGCATGACACTTACAGGTCACTGAACCCCTCCATATAGGCTGTTTCGTCATCAGCAAACTTAATTATGGTGTTGGAGTCATGCGTGGCCATCGTGGGTGAATAGGGAGTACAGGAGGGGTCTAAGCATGCACCCCGAGGGGCCCATGTTGAGGGTCTGTGTGGCGGATGTGTTGTTGCCTACCCTCACCACCTGGGGTGCCCTGTCCGGAAGTCCGGGATCCAAGTTGCAGAGGGAGGTGTTCAGTCCCAAGGTACTGAGCGTAGTGATGAGCTTGGAGGGCACTATAGTGTTAAACGCCAAGCTATAGTCAATGAACAGCAGTCTTACGCAGGTGTTCCTCTAGTCCAGGTGGGAGAGGGAAATAGAGATTGCATCATCTGTGGATCTGTTGGGGCGGTATGCCAACGGGAGCTGGTCCAGGGTGTCTGGGCTGATGGTGTCGATGTGAGCCATGACCAGCCTTTCAAAGCATTGCATGACTAAAGATGTGAGTGCTACTGGGCGATAGTTATTTAGACAGGTTACCTTGGTCTTTGTGGGCATAGAGACTGTGGTGGTCTGCTTGAAGCATGTAGGTATTACAGACCCCTGTGCACCCAGGAGATTATGGTGGAGATAATAGTTACAGTAAACAGTTAGGTTCACCATGGATTCACCATGGTTCACCACTGTTAACATTGTTTGCAGTTTCGTAAGGAACAATTCAGGGGTAGTATGAAGTTCTGTACAGTATAGTATTATAATCATGATCTTAAAATATCATAAATAAAAGTTTGTCTATGAAAAGAAAGCTGGTTTGCGATCCAGCTGTGTTGACCCTAGACCCCACCTCCTGATGCTTCATCGGCAGCGAAGTCCTCGTCATCGTCCAGGAAGCGCTGAGATCTTTGGACAACAGTCCTTGATGAATCCAGGTCCTCGGGCAGCGGCACTTCTCCCCACACCTTGGAGCTCTGAGCCACCTGCAGACAGAAAACACACACACAACACTACTTAAGAGATTTATAGGGGTTGAAGTCTCATGTCTCCAGATAGGGTGCCATTTGGGACGCAACCCAGGTTGCCTATTTGGTGCACTATAACTCATAGGACTATGGTCAAAAGTAGCACTATATAGGGAATAGGGTGCTATTTGGGATGTAAGCCCAGGTTAGTTAGGTTACACCCAGCAGGACCATTATACAGGGCCTGGGAGTGGAAGGGAAAACAAAACCTGAGATGGTGTGAGGCTGGGAGCTTCACACAGGCTGGGAGCTTTAACATTCATTATCTAGGTCAGGGATAGGTAACTGGCAGTTCTGTAGACCCATGGCTCAACCCTTCCCCCCCAAAATAACTGTAGCGAGTTAGAATAGTGGTGCAATTTGGAAATTTGGTTGTGCATCAGCTCTTGTTAGCCCATGTCAGCAATTTGTTTGTTGTTTTTTAGATTGGTAAGTTAGTCTAGCCAGCTGTCTAAACTTGTACTAATCATGGTCGACAGTGGGGCACCCACAGGGGGGCACCCATTGTCACGCTCAGATATATTAAAAACTGATGAGCAAAAAAGACCGTATAACATAATAGAAATACAGAATAATTTATGCCCAAAAAAATTGCTAATTATATTCATTTAAAAATTGGCATCCTAAAGACTGCAATAAATAAAATCTAGCTAAATTAAAATCTCCATTAACATTCTACTTTTTAAAAAGTTGAATTAACTATTGTGGCCTTCCATGGCTTCCTGTTTCACTGGAATATAAAAATGAAGAAACAAGCATGTACAATCCCTTTCATTCATCACCATGGGGAAAGGCAAAAGACTCAAATGAAAGACAAATGGTGGTTTACTTTCATAAACCAGGCAATTGGTACAACAAAAATATCACCACTATTAACATGTTTAAAACCACTGGAATAGTGATAAACATGACTGGCAAAGGACGCAAGTGTATTTTGTCCCCAATACAAAGTGAGTCCAAGGGCCACAGTTGGCAGAACTTGGTCACATCTTGGGGATCACAGTCTCCATATCTACAATTAAAATGCCACCTCCATGCCAATAGGCTTTTTGGAAGGGCTGCGAATTTAAAAAAGCCTTTGAGAGCAAACAAATGTAAACGCCTGGAGTTTGCTAAACTGCATTGGCACTTTGATTGGAACCGAGTGCTATGGTCAGATGAGACTAAAATAGAGCTATTTGGCCCACACACACACACACACACACACACACACACACACACACACACACACACACACACACACACACACACACACACACACACACACACACACACACACACACCAGTGGTGGGTTCAGCATTGAAAGGATTATACAAATGCAGAAAATAACCTCATTCCTACTGTAAAATATAGTGGTTGATCTTTGATGTTATCAGGCGGTTTTGCTTACCACTGGTCATATTGGGGCCCTTGTTAAAACTTCTTGGCGCACCCATCCCATTTAGCGGGGATCATTTTCGTCAACATCCGCCGAATTGCAGGGCGCCAAATTCAAATTAAATTACTACAAATATTACATTTTCATGAAATCACAAGTGCAATAGACCAAAACACAGCTTAGCTTGTTAATCCACCTGGCGTGTCAGATTTCAAAAAAGCTTTACAGCGAAAGCAAACCAAGCGTTTATGTGAGGACATCTCTCTCAGCAGACAAAACTTTACAAACAGCTAGTAGCAGTAGCCTTTTCAATAGGAGAGAGAGAGAAAAGGTCTGCTCCAAGCTGCTCGAGCATGCGGCAGGGTACCCTAGTGGTTAGAGCATTGGACTAGTAACCAGAAGGTTGCAAGTTCAAACCCCCAAGCTGACAAGGAACAAATCTGTCGTTCTGTCCCTGAACAGGCACTGTTCCTAGGCCGTCATTGAAAATAAGAATTTGTTCTTAACAGACTTGCCTAGTTAAATAAAGGTAATATTAAAATAAATGCAAAACTCTGGGGACACACAGCTATCCATTGACACGATGTGATCATTCTTGCTCATTTTTTCAGAATAAAAGCCTGAAACTATGTCTAAAGACTGTTCACACCATGTGGAAGCCATAGGGAAATGAATATGGTTGATATCCCTTTAAATGGAGGGAAGTCAATGGAACAGAGAGGTTTCAGAAAACAGCACTTCCTGATTGGATTTTCCTCAGGTTTTCGCCTGCAATATAAGTTCTGTTATACTCACAGATAATATTTTGATAGTTTTGGAAACTTTAGTGTTTTCTATCCTAGTCTGCCAATTATATGCATATTCTAGCTTCTGGGCCTGAGAAATAGGCAGTTTCATTTGGGTACGTTATTCATCCAAACACTGCCCCCTAGTCTCAAGAGGTTAAGGTCAATGGTAGAATGAACTCTACCAAGTCCCAGGACGTTTTTTGCCAAAAAAACTGGTTGCCTCTGCTAGGAGGCTGACACTTGCCCACAAGTGGATCTTCCAGCAAGACAATGACCCCAAACACACAGAAATGGTTAAGTGACCACAAAAAAACAACATTTTGCAATTGCCATCAGTCTCCAGACTTGAACCCTGTTGATTTTAATTGACAAGGGCTGTCCATAAGCAGACTGAATGACATCAAGGATCTTGATAGATTCTGTATGGAGGAATGGACTAATGATCCCTCCAAAAGGTGGTGTCCAATCTCATGAAACATTGTAGAAAAAGCCTGAGTGCCATTATCCTCATAAGGGGAGGGTGCACAAAGTATATAAACAGGGGTGGCAATCATTTTGACACCTATCTTTTTTTTATTACTCTGTAGGTAGAGGTGTGTCACGTGCACTGTAGTGCAAAACAAAGAGTCAGACAAGGAAATGCAGTTCTCAAATGGAGATTTATTAACTCAAAAGGCTTAACATGTAGCTTTGGGAATCTTCATGTCCCAAAATAAAGTTCTCACTCAAACATGGCAAATGCTACAAAACAAACACTGGCCATTTAATTCAATAACTAAAGTAAACTTAAATACTGGGGAAGACCATATTTTACCCCAGGGTATAGAGTGATTCAAACCTTAATCATATTGGGGTTCAATTATTCTGGCTGGTGCAACAATTGCGACAGAGCTTCAGTGTATCCTCCTCACACCTCTCTACCTTGTGAATGCCCCTGCATGGCCTATGTGCTGCTGCAGCCCTAATTGCAGCAAGGTGTGCAGCTGCAGTCTATTAAGTCTCTGTGGAGAGCTGCCGCACCTTGTAACGAGTCATTTGGCCACCAGGTGGGGCCAAAAGTGGGCTTTCCCACCCTTCGAGTGCTCACAATTGGTTAAGCAAAATCTTATTCTCTGAACAATTTTATTAGTATGAAATAATATCATTCTTAAAATGTTGCTCATGTGTATTATTTATGTTATACAGTGTTTTTTAAACTCATTAAGTTTGCTAATCATTTTGGAGGTGACTGTGTCTTGAAACCAGTGGCTAGTTGAGGTTGATATCAGAATAGTTAGATGACACAAATCGGTTCAAATATGTTTTAAACTCCATCCGCCCAGGACAGGCAGGCAGGAGAGCTTTATAGTGGGCCCTCAACAGAGGATCAGAAAGCACTTTGTCATGGAAAGATTGTCACCTCTTGGGCTAGTCAAAACATCCTCACAATGGAGTAGAAATCACTGAAAGGGGGGTGATCAGAAGGTGTTCCTTGATTTAGTCAAGGTGTGAAGAGATTGTTAAATGCAATTGGAGAAGAGGGGAAAGGTATAAGAATTTGATAATAGTTCAATAGTGGGGGAGGGAAAGGGGGAATGAATGCTGAATGCTTTCAATTGAAATGTGTCTTCCGCATTGAACCCAACCCCTCTGAACCAGAGAGGTTCGTGGACTGCCTTAATCAATAGCCACGTCTTCGGCCCCCAGAGAACAGTGGGTTAACTGCCTTGCTCAAGGGCAGAACAGCAGATGTTTACCTCGTCAGCTCAGGGATTTGATCCAGCAAACTTTCACTTACTGGCCCAACGCTCTAACCATTAGGCTACCAGCCACCCTGAGTCTATCTCTGTGGAAGGACATTACTGACCCATAGAACCCATACAAATCTAACTGAAGACATGAAACATCTAAACAGATAATCTGATACCTGATCATCTTGATAATGTCTTAATGATACTGCCCAAGGTCTCCAGACTACTCGCTCAGTTTAAAAATATGAGCTAAAAAAAGAGCCCTAATCTCTCTCCCTGGGTCAGTACCATCCCCACCAGTCCAAAACCTGAGCTATAGGTTTGCCTACTTCCCTGGCAGCATGCCACCCTTGGCATTTCCAGTCAGCATGGCATGCCAGTTCCCATTCTCATCCGCCCTCATCATGGCAGAGTTTCCCGTTTAAATGACTCTGGCTAATAAATAACTTTATCTCTCCCCCAAATCCTCTCTCCCCTGACTGAACACCCTACAACAACAATCCCGGGCCTTTTTCAAAAGGAAACCGCTGACTGCACCAATTCTTTTCAATGGAGCCAACCAGCCAACCGTTGGTGTGATCATCTCCTGCTTCCCGGTCCCACTCCCTTGGGATGGATGGGGTCCGATGGGGTTCTCTCTCTCTCTGTCTGTCTGTCTGTCTGTCTGTCTCTCTCTCTCCCTATATCTCACTCTTTCACTCTCTCCTTCTCTCACTTATTCTCTCTTTCTGGATGGGCGATACATTGCCATTTTTGGCAAACAAAAGCCTTTTTTTTGGCAAACTTCCTCAACTGATATGTTCCTCATGAAACAATGCTGTGTCAGTTATCACATTTTCACTAACAGTCAAACATAGGGCTGTGAAGGTCATAGGATTTTGGATGACGGTTATTTGTTATTATCGTTCTGATAGCAACATTTTCTGACTGCATGTGCTGCTGTTGTAGGAAGGGGTTGGGGGGGGGGGTTACCTAGGCAACCAAAGATTGTTTGCTACAACACCTTGCTGAAACAAGGAGCAACAAAGTTTCATCAAGTTGTAAAGAGTCCTTGTTACCGTGGAAACGGACTCAAACACATGATTCATCTTTTTGAATTCCTAGTAGTCCCGTCTTCAGTCAGCTGTTCATTCCACAAAGAATTCTAAAACTTCATAGTTTTGCCTCCTCTCGTCTCTTCTTATATCGGTTGTTAGATGTATACTAGGCATACTTTTACTTTGCTGCTTTTGGGTAAAGTTTGCTGACTTGAATATGAAGTTGATAAATAAATATACATTACCAGTCAAAAGTTTGGACACAACGACTCATTCAAGGGTTGATCTTTATTTTTTACTATTTTCTACATTGTAGAATAATAGTGAAGACATCAAAACTATGACATAACACATGGAATCATGATGTAACCAAAATATATTTTATATTTGAGATTCTTCAAAGTAGCCACCCTTTGCCTTGATGACAGCTTTGCACTCTCTTGTCATTCTCTCAACCAGCTTCATGAGGTAGTCACCTGGAATGTATTTCAATTAACAGGTGTGCCTTGTTAATTTGTGGAATTTCTTTCCTTCTTAATGCATTTGAGCCAATCAGTTGTGTGTGACAAGGTAGGGGTGGTATACAAAAGATAGCCCTATTTGGTAAAAGACCAAGTCCATATTGTGGCAAGAACAGCTCAAATAAGCAAAAGAGAAACAACAGTCCATCATTACGTTAAGACATGAAGGTCAGTCAACACGGAACATTTCTTCAAGTGCAGTCGCAAAAACCATCAAGCGCTATGATGAAACTGGCTCTCATGAGGACCGCCACAGGAAAGGAAGATCCAGAGTCTTGCGTGAATCAGGCCTTCATGGTCGAATTGCTGCAAAGTAACCACTACTAAAGGACACCAATAATAAGAAGAGACTTGCTTGGGCCAAGAAACACGAGCAATGGGCATTATACAGGTGGAAATCTGTCCTTTGGTCTGATGAGTAAAAAGTTTCCAATCGCTGTGTCTTTGTGAGACACAGAGTAGGTGAACGCATTATATGCGCATTTGTGGTTCCCACCGTGAGGCATGGAGGAGGAGGTGTGATGGTGTGGGGGTGCTTTGCTGGTGACACTGTCAGTGATTTATTTAGAATTCAAGGCACACTTAACCAGTATGGCTACCACAGCATTCTGCAGCGATACGTCATCCCAATTGGTTTGTGCATAATGGGACTTTTTTGGGATCTTTTTTTTTTCAACAGGACAATGACCCAAATCACACCTCCAGGCTGTGTAAGGGCTATTTGACCAAGAAGGAGAGTGATGGTGCTGCATCAAATTACCTGGCCTCCACAATCACTCAACCTAATTGAGATGGTTTGGGATGAGTTGGACTGCAGAGTGAAGGAAAAGCAGCCAACAAGTGCTCAGCATCTTTGGGAACTCCTTCAAGACCGTTGGAAAAGCATTCCTCATGAAGCTGGTTGAGAGAATGCCAAGAGTGTGCAAAGCTTCTTTGGTTACTACATAATTCCATATGTGTTATATCATAGTTTTAATGTCTTCACTATTATTCTACAATGTAGAAAATAGTAAAAAAGAAAAGAAAAACTCTTGAATGAGTAGGTGTGTCCAAACTTTTGACTGGTACTGTATATACAGTATAAAACATGTATTTTATTATAATTGTATCATCATATTTAATGCATTATTTGTTTATTTATTATGTATCTATTTATTAAGCAGGTTATTTGATTTTATTTTCATCCATAATCATCGGTTACACGATTACACCATTACCGTGCCAGCCCTAGCCAAATGTTTTCAATTTTTCCAGAACAGGAAAAAGATCAAAACTAGTGTGACCTTTGTGTCCCTCTTAAGAGTTGGGACAAGTCCACTGTCTTGTGGTTATCATTCCCTACAGATAATTTGAGACCCTGCGACCTGCTCTGCAGTTTTCCTGCCCCCAACCCAACCTTGTCAGTGTAAAGGAGCTACACACCAAGGCAAAGTGGTGAGGGGGGTGGGGGAAAAAACACATTCCACCCATTGTTGGAATCCCAATGTTTACTTTTGAATTAGGCTTTTCACAATGACAAACGTTTGCCTTGCTAGAATGTAAAAAGAGGTACAGACAAAAAGGGACAGGCACACATTCTGTGGGGTATCAAAGGACAGGTGAGTCCACATGGTGAAGCCTCGAGACAAGATATCCCCTAAGTTTGCCCAGCTGCTGTTTACAGTGCAAGAGGAGATGAATACCAACATTTTGTCTCCGTGAACAATCAATGACCAGCAGCAGGGGCAGAATGATCAGGAGGAACAGGGGGAGTTGGGACAACGCCTCCAAGATCCCATCGTAGCGTAGAGCACCATCAGCTATCCTGCATGTCTTGAGAGTCAAACATCTGCTGTCATCATAGCGAGACACAGAGCCAGACAGATGTGTGCCCATGAGATGGTGTAAATAACCTTGTTTTTACACACACACACACCAGTCCAGCATTCCCATCCCCACCATGACCCTGTAACAGCCAACAGCCAATGCCTGTCAAGAGAGAACAGCGTGAGAAGAATGTTCCAGAAGATCAACTTCACCACCTAAACCAGACATCTTCCAGATACAGATATAGCAAGGTCTAACTTGTCACTGAAACTAGTTACTGGTTTTACTTAATTAAACATTTCTTACAATAGAATTTTCCGGCATTACACATCTTGTAAAAAAGTTCCTCTTCGGGCCAGTATTTCCTAATTGTGCTAAAAGGTTGCATTTCTAGCCTCTTCTGAGAATGCCGATCAAAGCAAGAGCTCAGACTCAGACATATCTCTGTAGAGTCCAGATGGTGGTGGGTGTATGATAGCAGCAACACAGGGAACAACACAACATTCAGAAAACCCCTTCATGTTATTTCCTTCACAGCTAAGTCCTAACAATATCTCCTCAGACATGAGGAGGGAGGAGAGACGATGCTACCTGGGCTTTAAACAGGAACACAACTCTAAACAGTTCAGCTAGCAGCATTAAGTGGACGAAAGCATGAGACGGGTAGGCTCTTCCCTGCCTGCCTGCACACACACTGTAAAGCTTTCTGGCTGCTGCCCTGTGTAGAGTCCCACCTAGCACAGCACTTCATGGCACCAGGGACATATGCTTTATCTCTCTGACCCCAGCTTCAGGACTATATGTAGAGTAGAGTAGAGACACACACACACACACACACACACACACACACACACAGGCACATGGACAAGCAAACAGACAGACACAGACACGCTGAGGAGCTTTTTGTCCTGTCTATCATCCTCTTAGAAATGGCCTGACATCTTTTTAACGTTTGGACGAGTGATGACAGGCATCAGGGAAAGAGGGAGAAAGTCAGTCCCTGAGAAACACTGTTATTCACACCTATTACACTGACTGAGAAACACTGTTATTCTACACCTATTACACTGACTGAGAAACACTGTTATTCCACACCTATTACACTGACTGAGAAACACTGTTATTCCACACCTATTACACTGACTGAGAAACACTGTTATTCCACACCTATTACACTGACTGAGAAACACTGTTATTCTACACCTATTACACTGACTGAGAAACACTGTTATTCCACACCTATTACACTGACTGAGAAACACTGTTATTCCACACCTATTACACTGACTGAGAAACACTGTTATTCCACACCTATCACACTGACTGAGAAACACTGTTATTCTACACCTTTTACACTGACTGAGAAACACTGTTATTCTACAAATTTTACACTGACTGAGAAACACTGTTATTCTACACCTATTACACTGACTGAGAAACACTGTTATTCCACACCTATTACACTGACTGAGAAACACTGTTATTCCACACCTATTACACTGACTGAGAAACACTGTTATTCCACACCTATTACACTGACTGAGAAACACTGTTATTACACTGACTGAGAAACACTGTTATTCCACACCTATTACACTGACTGAGAAACACTGTTATTCCACACCTATTACACTGACTGAGAAACACTGTTATTCCACACCTATTACACTGACTGAGAAACACTGTTATTCCACACCTATTACACTGACTGAGAAACACTGTTATTCACACCTATTACACTGACTGAGAAACACTGTTATTCCACACCTATTACACTGACTGAGAAACACTGTTATTCCACACCTATTACACTGACTGAGAAACACTGTTATTCCACACCTATTACACTGACTGAGAAACACTGTTATTCTACACCTATTACACTGACTGAGAAACACTGTTATTCCACACCTATTACACTGACTGAGAAACACTGTTATTCTACACCTATTACACTGACTGAGAAACACTGTTATTCCACACCTATTACACTGACTGAGAAACACTGTTATTCCACACCTATTACACTGACTGAGAAACACTGTTATTCTACACCTATTACACTGACTGAGAAACTGTTATTCCACACCTATTACACTGACTGAGAAACACTGTTATTCCACACCTATTACACTGTCTGAGAAACACTGTTATTCCACACCTATTACACTGACTGAGAAACACTGTTATTCCACACCTATTACACTGACTGAGAAACACTGTTATTCTACACCTATTACACTGACTGAGAAACACTGTTATTCCACACCTATTACACTGACTGAGAAACACTGTTATTCCACACCTATTACACTGACTGAGAAACACTGTTATTCCACACCTATTACACTGACTGAGAAACACTGTTATTCTACACCTATTACACTGACTGAGAAACACTGTTATTCCACACCTATTACACTGACTGAGAAACACTGTTATTCCACACCTATTACACTGACTGAGAAACACTGTTATTCCACACCTATTACACTGACTGAGAAACACTGTTATTCTACACCTATTACACTGACTGAGAAACACTGTTATTCCACACCTATTACACTGACTGAGAAACACTGTTATTCCACACCTATTACACTGACTGAGAAACACTGTTATTCCACACCTATTACACTGACTGAGAAACACTGTTATTCTACACCTATTACACTGACTGAGAAACACTGTTATTCCACACCTATTACACTGACTGAGAAACACTGTTATTCTACACCTATTACACTGACTGAGAAACACTGTTATTCCACACCTATTACACTGACTGAGAAACACTGTTATTCCACACCTATTACACTGACTGAGAAACACTGTTATTCTACACCTATTACACTGACTGAGAAACTGTTATTCCACACCTATTACACTGACTGAGAAACACTGTTATTCCACACCTATTACACTGTCTGAGAAACACTGTTATTCCACACCTATTACACTGACTGAGAAACACTGTTATTCCACACCTATTACACTGACTGAGAAACACTGTTATCCACACCTATTACACTGACTGAGAAACACTGTTATTCCACACCTATTACACTGACTGAGGCGAACAGGAGCAGCACAGGAGACAGACAGAGAGAGAAAGATGTCCACTGGTGATGTTTGACAATTATATAAAAACAAACTAAATAAATAGATTTGCACACTCTCTGTATATTTACAGTTGAAGTCAGGAGTTTACATACACTTAGGTTGGAGTCATTAAAACTTGTTTATCAACCACTCCACACATTTCTTGTTAACAAACTATAGTTTTGGCAAGTCGGTTAGGACATCTACTTTGCATGACACAAGTCATTTTTCCAACAATTGTTTACAGACAGATGATTTCACTTAATCACAATTCCAGTGGGTCAGAAGTTTACATACACTAAGTTGACTGTGCCTTTAAACAGTTTGGAAAATTCCAGAAAATTATGCCATGGCTTTAGAAGCTTCTGATAGGCTAATTGACATCATTTGAGTCAATTGGAGGTTTACCTGTGGATGTATTTCAAGGCCTACCTTCAAGCTCAGTGCACCTTTGCTTGATATCATGGGAAAATCAAAAGAAATCAGCCGAGACCTCAGAAAAACTTTGTAGACCTCCACAAGTGTGGTTCATCCTTAGGAGCAATTTCCAAACGCCTGAAGGTACCACGTTCATCTGTACAAACAATAGTACACAAGTATAAACACCATGGGACCACGCAGCTGTCATACCGCTCAGGAAGGAGACGCGTTCTCTCCTAGAGATTAATGTACTTTCGTGAGAAAAGTGCAAATCAATCCCAGAACAACAGCAAAGGACCTTGTGAAGATGCTGGAGGAAACAGGTACAAAAGTATCTATATCCACAGTAAAACAAGTCCTATATCGACATAACCTGAAAGGCCGCTCAGCAAGGAAGAAGCCACTGCTCCAAAACCGCCATAAAAAAGCCAGACTACGGTTTGCAACTGCACATGGGGACAAAGATCATACTTTTTGGAGAAATGTCCTCTGGTCTGATGAAACAAAAATAGAACTGTTCGGCCATAATGACCATCGTTATGTTTGGAGGAAAAGGGGGAGGCTTGTAAGCTGAAGAACACCATCCCAATCATGATGCACGGGGGTGGCAGCTTCAAGTTGTGGGGGTGCTTTGGTGCAGGAGGGACTGGTGCACTTCACAAAATAGATGTCATCATGAGGAGGGGATTTATGTGGATATATTGAAGCAACATCTAAAGACATCAGTCAGGAAGTTAAAGCTTAGTCACAAATGGATCTTCCAAATGGACAATGACCCCAAGCATACTTCCAAAGTTGTGGCAAAATGGCATAAAGACAACAAAGCCAAGGTATTGGAGTGGCCATCACAAAGCCCTGACCTCAAACCTATAGAAAATGTGTGGGCAGAACTGAAAAAGCGTGTGCAAGCAAGGAGGCCTACAAAACTGATTCAGTTACACCAGCTCTGTCAGGAGGAATGGGCCAACATTCACCCAATGTCACGACTTCTACCGAAGTCGAAGCCTCTCCTTGTTCGGGCGGTGCTCGGCGGTCGACGTCCCCGGTCTTCTACTCATCATTGATCCATTTATCATTTTCTTTTGGTTTTGTCTTGTCTTCCTACACACCTGGTTTCAATCCCATTCATTACCCGTTGTGTATTTAACCCTCTGTTTCCCCTCATGTCTTTGTCAGAGATAGTTTGTTATTTCAGTGTTGTGTTGTTTTGTATTGGTGCGCGACGGGTCCTCGTACCCACTTTGTTTATTTGTTACATTTAGTGTTTGGAGTATGTTTTGTTTATTGTTATTAAATAACTCCATTACACTCAGTTGGATTCTCCTGCGCCTGACTTCCCTGCCACCTATACACACGACTCTGACACCCAACTTATTGTGGGAAGCTTGTGGAAGGCTACCCGAAACGCTTGACCCAAGTTAAACCATTTAAAGACAATGCTACCAAATACTAATTGAGTGTATGTAAACTTTTGGGGATGTGATGAAAGAAATAAAAAACTTAAATAAATCATTCTTTCTACTATTATTCTGACATTTCACATTCTTAAAATAAAGTGGTGATCTTAACTGACCTAAAACAGGGAATTTTTACTAGGATTAAATGTCAGGAATTGTGAAAAACTGAGTTTCAATGTGTTTGGCTAAGGTGTATGTAAACTTCTGACTTCAACTGTATAAACGGCCAGTGATTTATTGGGTAAAACACCAAATGGGAAGAAGGCACAGTGATACTGAAACATTGGTGTTTTACCCAATAAATTACTGGAAGCTTAAACAGAGTGTGCGACTCTCTTTGTTTTGTTAGCGTCCCGTTTATTCTCCGCTAGTCAGTGCTTTAGCTCCAGCTTTTTATTGACAATGGGAGTATGACAACATGATGACTCTGTGCCTGAGTGTGTGTGTCTGTGTAAATGCATGTGAATTTCCTGTGTACGCTTAGCCCCTTGAACAAAGTGGTGGGGGGATTGACAAACTGCCACTTGTACCACTAAACCTCAGGCTGAGACCCTCTTGGATAAAGAGGACGATGAGAGAAGCCCCTCTGCTCTCTACAGAGCTCTACACAGAGTCCAATACAAAGTGATGCTGGGACAGGAAGGAAGCATACGAGCCTCTTTCAACAGACAACAACTCTCTGACAACTAGCTACAGTATTATCTATTTTCAATGTTCCATACAGACATTGACACATGCAGGGTCACAATATTTATAAATGGAAAGACGGATAGGGAGAGAGAAAATGTAAATGTATAATGTGTAAATGAGTGTGACCGCATGGTGAGCTGTCACCGGCGGGATGTTTTAGTGTATGGGCAGTGTGTGTGTGTGTGTTTGTGTGTGTGAGATAAAATGAACAAAAATATTAGAAATATTACATTCTGACTGCAATACTTAGAATGACTGCAATCTTCCCCCAGGCCATTCATTCTCTCCTACATGCAGGATGCCATGCATGCTAACAGCCCCCCCACATTTTATAAGAAATGTCATGCAATTGTACTAATTCATGTAAATGATAACTTAGTGAAAGTGACTAATTAAAATTATATCTTAGTGACTGACATAACAAGAGAAAAACTGCTGATGCACAACCGAATGTTGAAATTGCACCTTGTGTATTCTACTATTCTCATGAAGTTGACTCCTCCCCCCAAAATCATATTTGCTTCTGCCTGGAGCCGGCCCTGCATGCTACGATAAGTCACCACTCCCACAGGCATTCCAGTGTGTACCAGGCCCGGTATTTCTCTCTAGACACCCTTGACTAACGTCTTGGAAGGGTCCAGAGTCAGGCTCAGATTAGCTGCTCGTCATGTTGGAGACAGCCTATAATCTCCTAGTAGTGTGAGGAGGAACTTGTAGCCTATGTAGAGCTGGGTGATATGGACAAAAATCCATATTGCGAGAAATTGCCTGAATTGATAACAATCATGAGCACCACAGTTTTTTTAATGACCCTTTAAACTACTACAGGTAGTTTGATGTTGTAGCCATCAATTGTCCCATTAACAATCACCCATATTGCAAACCTATTTCATTTCCAACTTCACATTTCTGTGGTATAGGCTACTTAGCGTAATGAACTATATCAGCAATGTGCCTGCAATCAAGTGATTGGTATGGTTGGAGTCGGCAATTTCTGGTTTATCGACCCAGCTCAAAGCCAACGTACAGCCCCTGGTTTGAAGTCCACCATGTGTTTGACATTACATCTACTTAACAAGTCATTGCGGGTAGCGCCTGCTGCCTCTTACCTTCAATGTACAATCTTCTATTTTTCATATTTGCTGCATATATTGACTGTATGCCTGAATAACATGAAATAGGCTGATAAAATGGGAAGTGTTCCAAAAAATGATCAAGGAAAACAAAACAAGAACACAGTTGTCATTGAAATGGTAACTATTGAGAGTATGAGTCATTTAGCATTCACGCTAGGTGTGTGCAACCCTTTATTGTTCTTTCACCACGGCTGATTTGAGATAAAACAAGGGAAAACTATGGCCCTATATTGTGCCAGTTTCCCTGTCGTTTTTCCACACAAGGCCCTGGGAGGAACACTGTTAAAAATGACTTCTGCCTCAGCCTGTCAAGCAGAGACTTCAGCCTTGCAAGGGCAGCGCTCCACTCCACAGTGTGTCACACACACACACACACACACACACACACACACACACACACACACACACCTCTTTATTTACACCAGAGCTATTGTTCAGGAAGGCATGTCAAAAGAAGCGGCTGGCTTGTATGGACTTGCAAGGTGAGACTGCTGGAGCAGCAGAGCTAGGCAAGTGAGGAGAGAAAGGAGATGTCCAAACCACAATTAGAGGGAGGGTGTGATTAGAAGTGAAGAAATGTTTGGCTGCTCCGTGTCTTGCTGGGCTGGGGAGATGCTTTTCTCTTTTTCCCCAGGGACAAAAGGAACAGTGGAGTAAGCCAAAGGAGGGGAAAGGATAACACACATGTACACACATGTACAAAGAGACAGACAATTTCAAACAAAAACATTTTGTAGATGAAACATACATACAGAGAGCCTAGTATGGAATACTTTTAAAAACAGAGAAACTCTATCTGGGAAGTGAGGCTCTGTGAAATTAAAGATGCTCGACTGGCAGGCAGGCTTTTGCAATTATTCCTGTGACAAATGTAGCCTAAAATACGTATTGGTTAACTGGCAACTCTACAATTTGAAGCACATCTCACCTTCCTTTACTGTATATGAAAACACTAACAGCCATGCTGCAATATCATAATTGACTGAGAGTGGTGTTTTGGAAAGAACCTACTCTGTTACAAGTGGCTGGCGACACAGAGACCAGAGGTGGGGCTGTGAAACCAGAGAACCCTGTCAGACACCACCCTAAATAAAACATCTAAAACCAGGAGAACCATTTTCAACCTTGATGATAGCAGAATCATGAGACACCGAGTACATATTATTAACATATTATGTATAGTGAAAAAGGCATTGGAAAGACCCAAGCTGATATGTATTTTCCTCCCATGATGTTCCTTGTCTATGAGGAGATGAGTTGGCCTATGGAAGAGGTTTGTAACAGGCATTAGGCAATGGAGGATCCTGGAACTATACTTAACAAAAGTATAAAAGCAACAAGCAATAATTTCAGCGATTTTACTGAGTTACAGTTCATATAAGGAAACCAGTCAATTTAAATACATTCATTAGGCCCTAATCTTCGGATTTCACATGACTGGGCAGGGGCGCAGCCATGGGTGGGCTTGGGTGGGCATAGGCCCACCCACTCGGGAGACAGGCCCACCCACTGGGGAGCCAGGCCCATCCAATCAGAATGAGTTTTTCCTCACAAAAGGGCTTTATTACAGACAGAAATACTCCTCAGTTTCATCAGCTGTCTGGGTGGCTGGTCTCAGGTCATCCCGCAGGTGAAGAAGACGGATGTGGAGGTCCTGGGCTTATGTGGTTAGACGTGGTCTGCGGTTGTGAGGCTGTTTGGATGTACTGCCAAATTCTCTAAAACGACGTTAGAGGCGGTTTATGGTAGAGAAATTAACATTAAATTCTCTGGCAACAGCTCTGGTGGACATTCCTGCAGTCAGCATGCCAATTAAACGCTCCCTCAATACTTGAGATATCTGCAGCATCGTGTTGTGTGAAAAGCATATTTTATAGTGGACTTTTATTGTCCCCAGCACAAGGTGCACCTGTGTAATGATCATACTCTTTAATCAGCTTCTTGATATGCCACACCTGTCAGGTAGATGGATTATCTTGGCAAATGAGAAATGCTCACTAACAGGGATGTAAACAAATGTGTGCACAAAATTTGAGAGAAATAAGCTTTTTGGAACATTTCTGAGGATTTTTTATTTCAGCTCATGAAACATAGGAGCAACACTTTACATGTTGCGTTTATATTTTTGTTCAGTATAGTTGACAGGACAGAGCTACAGTAACAGAAAATATAGGCCAGGGGTAGGCAACTAGATTTCGGAACACAATTATAATCATTGTGCTGTACACTGCAAATTGACCGCAACTAAGGCCCAAGTTTATTTTTGCTAAAGTCCTGGTGATTTTAGTATTTTTTTTCCAAAAACTAAAATCCTAAAAACTGGGGGGCACCAAAAAAATCACATGCTGCCTGTTGCCGACCCCTGGTATAGGTTAATCCATGTGTCAAACAAACACAAGGCCCGTGGGCCGAATTCAGCCCATGACACATTTCTATCCGGTCCAAGCAATGATTTGGGTTGTGAATTCATTTTGGCCTGCTTCCATAAAGCCCGCCGTGAGTTGCACTACAAGTCACAGCAAGCACTGCCAACGTGCTGCACGCCAAACGGCAGTGCATTTCCACACACACAACCCCTCGTCCCAGACCCATACACACAACCACACACGAGCCAGCCAGTGCGTTGTATCATATTATCACTAATGGCACTGACCCAATCTTCTACCAGACCAAAACCTGCAACAAAACACCATGCAAAGGAGAAACATGTAGGTCTATGACAAACATTTAAGCAGGAGCCTTTGCTGGCCTAGCCTTTTGTTTTAATATGTTAAAAATCCAATATGAAGCATTCTACGTACATAAGTGGACATTATAAAGGGCCATATTTAAAAATAATAATAATTTAAAAAACAACAGGCCACTTCTAATGGACGTTTTTTGGTAACAGGCTATGTTTGGCCCACTTACATCTTGTGTTTTTTGAATATGGCCCTTGCGCTGATTGAGTTTGACACCCCTGGGCTAATCACCCTGAATGGAAAAACATGTGAAGTATATGTTACAAAGGTAGGCAGATATTCCATCTAGTAACAGTAGATTCTAACTGTCATGCCTGCTCCCGCTCTTCCCCCCTGGCGCTCGAGGGCGACAGGCTGCCCTGCTTTACGCACTCCTGCCACCATCAGTACGCACACCTGCCTTCCTCGTCACGCGCAACAGCGATATTGGACTCAGGTGGACTCAATCACCTGTTAATTACCTCCCCGATATTTGTCAGTTCCCCAGCTCTGTTCCTCCGCTGCTGCATTGATCGTCGTTTATCTTTGTGTTTCCCAGTTCTGACGCTGTTCCCGTCCTGTTGCATGTCCGTTCCAAATTGAATGTCAACTCCCCGTACCTGCTTCTCTTCTGCAGCGTCGTTCCTTACAGTAACTGTAGTCTGCGGGTGTGTAGATTGAGTGGGATGGAGCACATTCCAAGACAACTTTCCTTCCTTGACTGTGAGTGTGAGAGAGGGCCCCCAGATGGCACCTTCAGATCCCCCCCCCCCCCCACCCCTTCAATTATCACCACAGCAGGGGTACCAACAGGGTACCTCTCTCCACAGACTACCAAGGCCTCTCCTCAGTCCAAACCCCACACTGTCAATGACTGAGGTGGCTGAGACAACACTCCACAACTGTCAAAACAACCTAGTGAGACAAATTGACACACTTATCAGTCTACTGTTAAGATCAGACTTATTCGGGATATTATTCACAGATAATGGCCACCATAATGTTATGCGTTACTGCTTCGGCCTACTATCAAAAAAGAATCCACTGACGTTTGCCAACCTGAGCTGACCCCAAAACTCAAAAAATGAATCACCTTGACTTAAAAAAAAACATAAACACGGAAAAGCATTTTTATGCGTCTAAAAATAGATGTCCATTTCCGGTAAGGAGCTTTAGAGAGTGACCCAGCAGGCCTCCAAGAGACAG
The DNA here is from genome assembly GCF_034236695.1 of Oncorhynchus nerka. Classification (NCBI taxonomy): domain Eukaryota; kingdom Metazoa; phylum Chordata; class Actinopteri; order Salmoniformes; family Salmonidae; genus Oncorhynchus; species Oncorhynchus nerka. Next base: position 38,373,492 of record NC_088415.1, read on the forward strand.
CGGCAGCATCCCAAAGGGCACCCTATTCCCTACATGTTGTGCCTCTTTTGAACAGAACCCTATGGGCCCTGGTCAAAAGTTGTCCACCGCATAGGGAATAGGGTGCCATTTGGGATGCAGACTGATCCTCCCTGACCGTGTCCAGTTCCCTCAGACGACAGCTGGGACAGCGAGGTGCTGATTGAGGTGGTCGTCTGGCAGCTCACAGGGGAAGAGCAGCTAGGGTTATTTATAACGGGATGGAAGGGCCCCTCGCCCCAGGAACGCCACACTGTGTCATTTAAGAAGCCCCGATAACGTTTCCGTCCCCTGGATAACTCCTGACTGCCAGGCTCTGTCAGCCTACCAAGGGGAAGGGATCAATAGCTTCGCCATGTAAAAGGACGGACTCACCGATTGAAGCTTGGCTAGGCTCCAAGTACCTAGTGCTGAATAATAGTGAAAAGGCCAAATATATTTTATTCAAGGGTTATGGTCATCATTCTAGAATCATACAAAGGATGTAGGATGTATCTTACAATTTGTGTTCATGGTTGTCAACAACAATAAGCAGCAAAGTTAAAAAACACTTTTGTTCAAATATTCACTTGATATTTATTTGAATTCATCACAGATCTTCAGAAGATAGCAATAGCACCACAATTCTCTGCTGGATGATCTACGCTTCTCATGGAGTGTTTAAGCCAAGTAAGTCAAGCTCATCTGATTTCAAGCTCTGCAGGCCAGGAGGAGTTATGAAGGAAGTAGCGGCCGCTGTTTGATGACTCTGATAAAGCTCTGGTTTCTCACACCAGTAGCAGCACCAGCAGCAGTGGCAGCTTTACATTCATCCTCCACTCTGGCTCTCATTTTCGCCTCAGGAGCGAAAGTCTGACACTACCTGTTGCCTCGGCCAAGCTAGCTCACACTGTGCCACGGACCACCAGGTCAAAAGGAATGAAATGAGTTAACTCACAGCCTTCTGAGTCTTACCATAGGAAAGGTCTCATTCTCATAGATAAAAATGCATTGCAAAGCAGGAAGAGCAAAGAAATGTCAAGAAAACACTGTAAAGTCAAATGACATATTTTAGTGCAAATCAGAACATTCTCAAAAATGACCTTGGTTACAACGTTTTGTGAGAGATTGTGAGGTAAAAGATAAGTCTAAAACTAGAAGTTATCAGTCCTACATCAACTTGTTCTTTGCTAAACTGGTCAGTGTAAAAGCCTAGGGAAAGAACATCCTCACGGCCAGGGGTAATTTCACGTTGCAAAGCCACTTCCAGACAGTTCCCGACTTCACAAGGTAATGCTATTTGGGACGGCTATCTCATAATTAACCGGGAATTGGCAGTGCACCAAGCTTTTGGAATGTCGAGTGAGCAGCGAGCAACGACAGCATGCCGATGCCGAGCATCTCAGACCACAAGTACAACCTCTTTGTTTGGTAACCTGATATGCTCCTTTTCAGCGAGGATCACAACAAAAACCTACTGCTAACAGGACAGGCCACAGAGCTTTGTGGGGCCCCATCTGCAATTCAAAGACGCAATGCTCTGTCTATTTGAGACCTTGCAGTAGATATTTCAACAGACTGACAAACATGGTCAGTAGTTATTTTCTGTTGAGGGATATACAGTAGGCGTTATCATTCGATAAACAGTACATAAGATGACGGAGAGTAATGTCCAGATGTTTTACGTAGCAACATTGAGCATGACACAGAAGAGGTTATAAAGACTCATGTTGACAATATCATCAAAGGCCTGTCGGATGGAGAGAGGGGAGAAGAAGGAGAAGTATTCAAAGGTTATCCACTGCTTTCAAAAGCCTGCTCCATCCTCTACTCTGGAAATTACCTAACAGCTGTTTTATTTAGCCTGTGCTCTCTGGGAAAGGCAACACTGGGATGAGAGGAGACAAGACGACTGGGGAGGGAAATAAGATCTGGCTCGACACACACCACAACGCAACATATCCTTGGGCATGAGATCAACTTCCATTACAAACCCCAGGAACAACAGTACGGAGAGACTTCACACACGGACGTCTTGTTACTTCTAAATGACGACCACAAGTCAAAGGAGTCTGCATTTTCAGAAAACCTTCCCTGTTTTATGAGAATGAACATGTCCTAGCCATGTGCTCATCAATAATTACAGTCTATGGAAAGTTTCCAGAGGGGATTTTTGACAGAAAAGTCTGGACATCTCTGATGGATGAGGTCTCAGTGGATGATCATCTGATACCTTGGAGTTGGTTAAGGTTTACATTACATTCTGATGATAGGGCCTCTTGGGCATCAGGCCTACGGTACACATGGTTGTCATTCCCTGTATGTGTCTGTCACTTTGATTAGTTCCCTTCACTGTTGATTTGCAGTGCTGGTGTTATTTATTCAAATATCAGTCCAGTAGTTGTATTAGAGGGTTAGAGGATGAGTCACTGAACCACCGTCCTGTTCTAGATGACCATATGAGTTACCACCATGGGATACTACAAAAAACCCTGCAGGTAAGAAAGTAAGCATCCCATCCCTTGGAGAGGGACGTGACTGTCTGTAGACTGCAGGGCAAACGTTTGACTTTGGTTGAATGAGTCGTGCATAGAAGAAGAATAAGTCTCAAAAGGCTTTGGTAAAACCTTTGGAAAGGCCATCAAGAAGCGGTGCCATATTCAACAGGCTCGGGGGACAGAGAAGTCATCTCGCCCAGTGACAAAAACGTCACACAACACACAGATCTGATTGAAACTGACTGGAGCTTTTCTGGAGCGACTCTGAATGCAATTCAGTCTCCTTTGTTGAGATTGTTATTCACTTATTAAATGAACAAAGGACAAAAATTACTTCAGGGTAGGACCTATCCTTCACATACTGTAGCCTAAGGTAACAACAGTCATGACTCATGACAAACAATGAGCAATAAATGTCTGCAGCTGTTTCCACATTACAATGTGGGTTTTGGCAGGAACATCATAAGTCAACTCCACATCAGCGAACTAAGGTAACGGCACCAGTTAATTAATCACGTTACCAAGGCAGCAAAAGTGTTTCATACAGAACAACCAGCATGTTACACAATCCATTTTCCATTCAAATCTGAATTGAAGTAGTATGCACTTTCATTACCTTCTAATCAATTAGGCAAAAAAAGCTGTGTTCCAAAATGCCTACTTGTGTTCTATCGGGAGCGTATAGCGAGTACGGAAGTCAACTGTAATTTTTCAAGTGCGATTCCAAACATAATAACTCAGAAAGGCAAGTATGTACTAAGTTTACTGGAACTTCTATAAGCGTACTTGGGAGATCTGGAAAGCAAAGCATGCATGGGAGCATACTTTCTTTGTTCCTTTCGCCGGGGAGGCTATGCCATAACACCTTGCGAAGCAAACCTTCTTCTCGGCACTTTCCCCTACCCTCTTTGTGTTGCATATCGATAAAATGTTTTGAATAATGAAATGACCAATTAAAAGTAAATCGGTGACAACTTGATCAAGGCTATGTATACGCAAAACTGTTAACAAAACCATTGCTCATTCACAAAGGTAGTGGTGGTTCTCAGCAACTTGAACCAGCACTGACATTTGAGCAGGGAGGTTCATTTCTCCCTCTTGGCCTTAGGTTTCTGCTCTGTTCTCCACAGATTGAAGCACATCCCACCCCATCACCCAGACAGTCACTATGTTTGATGTAGATCCACGTGTTATTCTCTATCATGTAGAATGGTCAGCTCATTTTAACATATAAAGCTCATTCTGAAATACAGATGTAGGTGATTTCTGCCCCAGGGATCCGCATGTGTGCACATTTTTTATTCCTGCCAGCACAAACCCCGTGTTCAACTATTCATGGTCTACAATTTCGACCACAATTAGTTGAATGAGGTGTTAGTGAAGGGCTGGAACAAAAACCTGCAAAGTCCTGTCCTGTATATAAAAAAACAACCTGTGGCTGTCATGACAAAATGTGTCCTTATGTACTGAACAAGCTTTTGATCGTTCATCACCTTAATGTCCCTCACTTGGGGATGCACATATCTTTTATTCTATTCGACTGAGCCATTTACTTTACGTTCGTATTATTCTCGTATTATTTGTTATTGTTCTTGTACTGTCGAGACGGAACCTGCATGTAAGCATTTAGTTGGAGCATGTGTATACTATACATAACATTAATAAAAACCTGAAACTTGACCTCGGTACAATGTGCTATGTTCTAAGGATTCATGAACAGATACAGGAAAACCAATAAAAGGGTTAATAGTTATAAAAAACGACAAATGTTGAGATCTCCCCGCTGTTCTGGTTTTGAGGATTGGGCATCTAGGGGTTGCAGTTCATCTGTCTAATCCCCTACAAGGAGAGAGAAAGGCATGAACAAACATTGACGTACGATAAAGGAGAACGTGCCCAATTGAATTACACGCATGCATATCCAACAGGAATATATATAACATTTAATGAATACACCATTGTAGTATTGCAATGGTGTATTCATTAAATGTTATATATATATATATATATTCCTGTTCGAGATGCATGCATATAATTAAATTGGACATGTTCTCCTTCCTCATTTGTCAGTATTTGTTTGTATCCAATGCATTTAGCTTACATTAGGATGAAGGAGCCTTCTAATCTAGTTGTACTGCATCATATTGCCTACCACTATGAGTTATCAATGCATGAGGTGAACATGGAAGCAAAAGCTATGTGGAACGTCAGTGTCATGTAATAACATGAGTGGGTGTTCTAGTTGTACTGCATCATATTGCCTACCACTATGAGTTATCAATGCATGAGGTGAACATGGAAGCAAAAGCTATGTGGAACGTCAGTGTCATGTGATAACATGAGTGGGTGTTCTAGTTGTACTGCATCATATTGCCTACCACTACGAGTTATCAATGCATGAGGTGAACATGGAAGCAAAAGCTATGTGGAACGTCAGTGTCATGTAATAACATGAGTGGGTGTTCTAGTTGTACTGCATCATATTGCCTACCACTATGAGTTATCAATGCATGAGGTGAACATGGAAGCAAAAGCTATGTGGAACGTCAGTGTCATGTAATAACATGAGTGGGTGTTCTAGTTGTACTGCATCATATTGCCTACCACTATGAGTTATCAATGCATGAGGTGAACATGGAAGCAAAAGCTATGTGGAACATCAGTGTCATGTGATAACATGAGTGGGTGTTCTAGTTGTACTGCATCATATTGCCTACCACTATGAGTTATCAATGCATGAGGTGAACATGGAAGCAAAAGCTATGTGGAACGTCAGTGTCATGTGATAACATGAGTGGGTGTTCTAGTTGTACTGCATCATATTGCCTACCACTATGAGTTATCAATGCATGAGGTGAACATGGAAGCAAAAGCTATGTGGAACGTCAGTGTCATGTAATAACATGAGTGGGTGTTCTAGTTGTACTGCATCATATTGCCTACCACTATGAGTTATCAATGCATGAGGTGAACATGGAAGCAAAAGCTATGTGGAACTGCATCATATTGCCTACCACGTCAGGTGTGTCATGGAACGTCAGTGTGATAACATGAGTGGGTGTTCTAGTTGTACTGCATCATATTGCCTACCACTATGAGTTATCAATGCATGAGGTGAACATGGAAGCAAAAGCTATGTGGAACGTCAGTGTCATGTAATAACATGAGTGGGTGTTCTAGTTGTACTGCATCATATTGCCTACCACTATGAGTTATCAATGCATGAGGTGAACATGGAAGCAAAAGCTATGTGGAACGTCAGTGTCATGTAATAACATGAGTGGGTGTTCTAGTTGTACTGCATCATATTGCCTACCACTATGAGTTATCAATGCATGAGGTGAACATGGAAGCAAAAGCTATGTGGAAGTGTCGTCAGTGTCATGTAATAACATGAGTTATCAATGCATGAGGTGAGTGGAGTGGGTGTTCTAGTTGTACTGCATCATATTGTGTTATCAATGCATGAGGTGAACATGGAAGCAAAAGCTATGTACTGCATCAGTGTCATGCAGTGTCATGGTGTTCACTGCATCATATTGCCTACCACTATGAGTTATCAATGCATGAGGTGAACATGGAAGCAAAAGCTATGTGGAACGTCAGTGTCATGTAATAACATGAGTGGGTGTTCTAGTTGTACTGCATCATATTGCCTACCACTATGAGTTATCAATGCATGAGGTGAACATGGAAGCAAAAGCTATGTGGAACGTCAGTGTCATGTAATAACATGAGTGGGTGTTCTAGTTGTACCAATTTATCACAATTACAAGCCTATGAATTGGAGAGAAAACAAAACACCAGCAGTCCTAATGCAACGTAATAATAGCTTCACAATGAAACACCACTCTTCTGGCTATTTATCATTCTTAAACAGTAAGCGAAATAGCTTACTCCGCTATTTCAAATATGTTTAGCTTCAGCCTCTGTACAATGCATAAAATCTTACCTGCCCTACGTCCACAACGCTGTAGCAGCAGACCCAGCAATTTGTGAAAGGAGGATCCCACATAAAATGATTCCGTCAGACTAAGGACAAGGTGAACACTATAAAAGCTTTGAACATGAACATGTTTCCCAGCTACTTCAGAACAATAGTCAACACAATCAGTGTATTCTGTAAAAGTCGGCCTCCTTGTTGGAACTACAGCTTCGCTATACAGTATTCCAGTGTATGAGGCTATGATGCTGTGTACAGATTCACCTGAGTCCAAGTTTATTCAAATATGCTTTTGTTAAAGCCTCTCTACAGCCTATTTTTGCAAAACCGTTTCCCATTTCCCAGAACCAAAGACATTGTCATCTTTACATGGCAGCCTGCTGTAGGCTACAGTAAGCAGCACACAGCTGCTCTGAAATCCTCAAACCTTGCCATTTGAGGACAGTCCACACTAAAGAAACATGCTTTACAAAAACTCCAGTCGCAAAAGAGTGGGACACAAATCTAGCCAACGGTTGTGCAGCACTTCGGGACACCCACTCCCATACTGTTCACACAAAAGGGGACACCGGGAATATTTAAATAGGTCATACTTTCTGTCCGCTGTTCATTAGAGCATGCATGGGTATTGGGTACAGTAATAAGAATTCAGAAGCCTGTATTAAAACATGAATCATTTATTTAAAAAAAATAAAAAACGTAATAAAAAAATTGCAACAGAGAACTTTTCAACAAGTCATTAGTGTCATGATGCACATCCACCCATGCTAGCCGTGTGACCCTAAGCTTGGGGCTACCAAGAACTTTCCAGGGTTTGGTCCTTCTGTGTTTTACTAGAAGTGGTTTACTTTCCTCGATCCGATTTGTGATCATTTGAGAATAATGGTGGCAAATCTTCTTTATTTATATTTGATTTAACCAGGAAGGCCCTTGAGATGCGCCCAAAAACACCACCGGTAGTCTCTTTAAAACCATGAACCAACGTAAAGCAGGAAGAATGTGAACATTCCTGAGGCCAATTATATGGGTTCAGCATGTGAGAAGGGATCAGGTGCACACTTGGTCTGCATGAAATGCTTTGTCTCTGATTGGCTCTCCTCGGCTCTATTCTCTGGTTTAAATCTTTGGATTTAGACTACCCCTGTCACCCACTGACAAAGGATCAAGGAGCTGGCCACTCGTGGACCGACGGACCACAGGATTATCTCTTCTAGAGGCTGGGTCAGAGATGAGAGGAGAAGGGTCTGTCTGGATGAGAATCCTGGGGATATGAAGGTTGGATTTCACCCTTTGACGGGGGCAGTTAGGGAAGACTGTCTTCTACAGGTCTGACCCTACTCAAAAAGGACCATACAGGTCATTATATTCTATCAAACCTTGACATTCCAGGCTGGAGTTGAGCATAACTTGAACTTCTGCATAAATATATTGAAGCCAATGGGAGATTTACATAAACATACACTGCACTTCAAAAGTTTGGGGTCACTTAGAAATGTCCTTGTTTTTGAAAGAAAAGTACATTTTTGGTCCATTAAAATAACATCAAATTGATCCGAAATACAGTGTAGACATTGTTAATGTTGTAAATGACTATTGTAGCTGGAAACGGCTGATTTTTAATGGAATATCTACGTAGGCGTACAGAGACCCATTATCAGCAACCATCACTCCTGTGTTCCAAGTTTATAATTTTAAAAGGCTACTTGATCATTAGAAAACCCTTTTTCAATTATGTTAGCACAGCTGAAAACTGTTCTTCTGATTAAAGAAGCAATAAAACTGTCCTTCTTTAGACTAGTTGAGTATCTGGAGACTCAGCATTTGTGGCTTTGATTACAGGCTCAAAATGGCCAGAAACAAAGACCTTTCTTCTGAAATTCGTCAGTCTATTCTTGTTCTGAGAAAGAAGGCTATTCCGAGAAATTGCCAAGAAACTGAAGATCTTGTACAATGCTGTGTACTACTCCCTTCACAGAACAGCGCAAACTGGCTCTAACTAGAATAGAAAGAGGAGTGGGAGGCCCCGGTGCACAACTGAGCAAGAGGACAAGTACATTAGAGTGTCTAGTCTGAGAAACAGACACCTCACAAGTCTTCAACTGGCAGCTTCATTAACCTCTTGAACCTCTGGGGGCAGCATTTCATTTTTGGATGAAAAACGTTCCCGTTTTAAACAAGATATTTTGTCACGAAAAGATGCTCGACTATGCATATAATTGACAGCTTTGGAAAGAAAACACTCTGACGTTTCCAAAACTGCAAAGATATTGTCTGTGAGTGCCACAGAACTAATGCTACAGGCAAAACCAAGATGAAATTTCATACAGGAAGTGAGCCAGATTTTGAATGCGCTGTGTTCCAATGTCTCCTTATATGTCTGTGAATGCGCAAGGAATGAGCCTACACTTGCTGTCGTTTCCCCAAGGTGTCTACAGCATTGTGACGTATTTGTAGGCATATCATTGGAAAATTTACCATAAGAGACTACATTTACCAGGTGTCCGTTCGGGGGTCCTCCGTCGAAACTATTGCGTAATCTCCAGGTGCGTGCATTTTTCTATTTTGTTCAGAGGAGAAACCAAACTGCCACGAGTGATTTATCATCGAATAGATATGTGAAAAACACCTCGAGGATTGATTCTAAACAACGTTTGCCATGTTTCTGTCGATATTATGGAGTTAATTTGGAAAAAAGTTCACCGTTGTAATGACTGAATTTTCGGGGGGTTTTCTTATCCAAACGTGATGAACAAAATGGAGCGATTTCTCCTACACAAATAATCTTTTTGGAAAAACTGACCATTTGCTATCTAACTGAGAGTCTCCTCATTGAAAACATCCGAAGTTCTTTAAAGGTAAATGATCTTATTTGAATGCTTTTCTTGTTTTTGTGAAAATGTTGCCTGCTGAATGCTAGGCTTAATGCTATGCTAGCTATCAATACTCTTACACAAATGCTTGTGTAGCTATGGTTGAAAAGCATTTTTTGAAAATCTGAGATGACAGTGTTGTTAACAAAAGGCTAAGCTTGTGAGCCAATATATTTATTTCATTTAATTTGCGATTTTCATGAATAGTTAACGTTGCGTTATGGTAATGAGCTTGAGGCTATAATTACGCTCCCGGATACGGGATTGCTCGTCACAACTGGTTAAATAGTACCCACAAAACACCCGTCTCAACGTCAACAGTGAAGATGCGACTCCAGGGTGCTCGCCTTCTAGGCAGAGTTGCAACGAAAAAGCCATATCTCAAACTGGCCAATAAAAATGAAATATTAAGATGGACAAAAGAACACAGACACTGGACATAGGAACTCTGCCTAGAAGGCCAGCATCCCGGAGTCGCCTCTTCACGGTTGACGTTGAGACTGGTGTTTTGTGGGTATAATTTGAAATGGGTCCTCCTCCATATCATAACAGATAATCTATGCACATTTTGCATGACCATAAAGTATAGTACTGTACACACAAGGATATGATGGGCACCTCTTGATGAGTCACTAAAAGACACATTCCTCTTGTGGGACTTAACAAGAGCAATAACATGACTAAAAGTAGAGTTCAACTTTGAACAGGTTCTTAGCAGATGTTTCAACAGTAGGACATTCAGAAACAAGAATTCAATCACAATGTTGTAATACCTCCAAGAACTCTGTGCAGAAGCAACTCTGGAACTCCCGGCCAAGCCAGCGTGGGGCTGGAGTGGAAGACGCAGACGGTGTTTTAAATAGCAACTTATTCTCTACATGGTGGGACTACTTTTGACCAGAACCCATTGGGCTCTGATCAAAAGTAGTGCACTCTATTGGTAAGAGGGTGTCACGTGGGACTCGGACAGACAGTGGATAAGCAGGCTGTGCTGTCTGTGAGACTGAGAGTGCAGGATGGAGATATGGTTATGAATGAGAGCTAGGGGGGAAAGCTGTTAGACTGCAGATTAGACTGGGGACAGCAGGCCAGCCAAGGTCAACATGGGATGTCTACTATGCCATATATTATTTTATTTGGCAGCAGTCCGATTTAATATCTGACTTATTACCAGCTATATACCCCTTGCTAAAACATGCAACTACTGCATTGAATTTACAGTTTTCATATCAATACTAATTTGAGTGTGTTTGTATTCATTAAAAGGCCATTTTTGTGAAGATGCCAGTCTTCTGACAGAATATCTCCATTCTCTCCCGTCTCTTCCTCCCTGCTTATCAGATATAGTCCTAGTCTCTCAGACAAAGGCCTTCAGGATTACACACAACACAAACACCAAGATAACACATCAGGCTATTGACTGTATAACCACATTACTTGAGACAATTGAGACATGGATTGTGTATGTGTGCCAATCAGAGGGCTAATGTGTAAGACGAAAAATGTAAGTGCCTTTGAACGGGGTATGGTAGTAGGTAGGTGTGTGCCGAGTAGTCGGACAAAATAAGTATCGTAATGGATATGGGCAATTTTATGGATACGATTATGATACAAGTATTTTTTTTAATTATCTGCTGCTCTGATTGGATAGAGTGAAGCATTATTTCTCCTTCCACTCGCTTCATAATTTCACCGGATCACTTTCTCGCATGTTTTCGGTCTGATCATTTAGATTGCTGCTGCCTGCTACTATAATACATAACATGAAGAGGACAATTGCTATCAAGCTATCAATGTGCATAATATCTAACAAGTTGGGCAAGGTTAGGGAAAAAAAGATGAAATGCTAATTCGCTTTCTGACTGAGTGACAGCAAACTTGCTGCAGGGACTTGCTTCCATTCAGCCACAAGAGCATTAATGAGGTCGGGCAATGATGTTGAGCAATTAGGCCTGGCTCGCAGTCAGCATTCCAATTCATCCCATAGGTGTTCGATGGCGTTGAGGTCAGGGCTCTGTGCAGGCCAGTCAAGTTCTTCCACACCGATCTTGACAAACCATTTCTGCAGGGAGCTTGCTTAGTGCACAGGGCATTGACATGCTTAAACAAGAAAGGGTCTTTCCCAAACTGTTGCCACAAAATTGGAAGCACAGAATCGTCTACAATGTCATTGTATGCTGTAGCGTTAAGATTTCCATTCACTGGAACTAAGAGGCCTAGCCCATACCATGAAAAACAGCCCCAGACAATTATTCCTCCTCCACTAAACTTTACAGTTGGCACTATGCATTAGGGCAGGAAGCATTCATCTAAAACTCAAAGATTAGGCCTATTCAAATCCAGGTAGGCTTAAGCCGCTTTCCTCCTATTCAGAAGCTGCAGATGCAACCTAGTCTGACTGAAGGTGGCAGAAGCGGAAACCTCCCAAAATATTTAAGTATAATTGTGTGTGAAACTAATGAGCAATAATCCCACCATTATGAAACTCGAACCACAAACCACACTTCAGGGATCTGGGAACTTTAGGGATCACTTTTTCGCTACAGATGTGCAATAAAGCTGATATTCTAGCCAAGAGAGGGATCTGCTGTAAAACGAAGCCTCTGAAAGTCTGCTTCAGTGCTCTGCCCCGGTGTAATGTGCTGCTCATTACAATTAGCTAGCCCACATAGGAGCTGGACATGAAAGAGTGCAGTTGACCAAAAAGTCAACAGGAAACCACATCCCATTTCTTAACCGCTATCCCCCAACGTTGGCACATATTCAACGCAGATCATAATGATGTACCTCGTGTGGTCTACCTAACAGTTCTCTCTCCTTGGATATTTTGGTCCAATCTAAAAAAGGATTACAAGAGGATGAAACGTGTACATACAGTACGTACAGGGAGCATGTAGGGGTAAACTCAAAAAGCCTGGGTAGGTTACTAATAACGTTATGTCCCTGCGAAGTGCACCCTTACTGGAAACAGTGAACAACATTATGGGATTTACGGGGATTACACAGCAGACCAACAGGCTGCCATCTCACTGCCAAGAAATAAACATAATCGGGAACATGTCTTCGGTCCTCCACCATTTGACAGAAGCATTTCACATCACCTATCCTTTCATTCAAACACTTGGTATAATTTAGAAGGTGCGTTGCAGACTGCGCACCAACACCGACTGCTTCTTCGCCCCCCCCCTACCTAGACATCTGTTTGCCAGAGGTTTATGCAACAATACAAGAAAGCAGGGGGCCCATTGCTGGGCCCATTCATTGAGAGCAGATGTTGAGGCTCCATTTCCTACTATAATAGGATGTAATGACAGGAATGGGAGGATCCGGGTGTCCGTGAAAAAGTCTCCCGAGCTCTGGATTGCAATCAGTCAGACAAGTCAGGTAGACTCGAAAGCAGTGACACTAACTACAGACAGACAGACACATCTGTCTGTTCTTATGTGACTCACAGGCATTGTTATCACCCAGACAAGCCCTCATCATGAGCCAGTTCATGATCTTTCTTAAAAGAAAATGACTCAAAAGAGTCATCTTTCAGCCTAGACTTTCACAATACTATTTTAATAAAAAAGTGTCCTTTTTAAAATATTTTCCCTGTAATTTCTCTAGCAAAGCATTTCCTCACAACCCAAATATATGAGCAAACATTCTCTTGACATGATTCTAGCAGGGTTGGGGATTTGACCAGGAGGGGCAGCAGGAGAGGAGAGAGAGAACAGAGCTGACTGGTTTTAAGGAACATCCCACCTTGGTCTGGGCTGATCAGACTATGATAAACTCTGAGCCTGCCCTCCCCCTGTCTGTCTCATCTGGCCTTAAAAACAAAACAAATATGCATGAAAAAAAACAGCTTTGCCCTGCATTATTCTGTTATGTCTGTAAATCTCCCCTTGGTGCAATCTTTTCCATTAGTTCTGCACAAGGGATCCCTAACGCCTGGCGAAATAACAGCGCTGTGCCCACAGTGAGCAGGGCTTGTGTCTGTGCCAGGTAATCTGACTGCAGTCTCGCCTCTGTGCCAAATTGCTACCACCTTCCCACCCCTTGTGCCCAACGACAGGGCCAGAAAGGGCAGACAAGGCCAGAATAGAGGCCCAGCGGGAGTAGTTCTGGTGGGGATTGGGGAAAGTCTGGGGCCCCTCACCTCCCCGGTACAACTGAAACAGCCTCCTCCAGAGGCCCTCCAGCAAGTTGACATAAATCACAAACTCTCACAGTTAAGGGAAGAACCATTGAATTACCCATTTAAAGGCAATAATCGCTTGACTTGGCTTGCGGTGCTGTTAGCTGAGTGAATTCGAACTGTGAAGCCTCTAAAGGTCTACAGTAGATGGTTGTGGGGAAGTTTAGAATTGATAAACAAGAGCTGACTGGACACATAGATTGCACTGAACTGAAACATTAGACTCAGTCATGAAACATTAAAACAGGTCTTTCTAGAAATCCATGTGTTAACTACATTCTCTAATAAACAAACAAAGGAATCCAAGACCAAAGACTCAAAACTGTAGTAACAACAATGACATCAATGGTGTTAATTATGAATAAAAAAAGCATGTGTTAGAATGAGTTGCAGCTGTTGTGCCCACAAGCCCATGGTTCTCATTGTGTTTCCCATCAACTGTGTTCCCTTCGACAGAGAACGGCAAGCAGGCCCGCCGCCCATGTGCTTCCAATACACTTCTGGTGGGACTCGCTGCCATCAAAAGATCATTATTACTAACCTGCTAAGGTACAACTGAGTCTTGTAATGAGTAAAGCACAACTTTAGCGTTTTAGCCTGTTGTGTCAATCTGGGAAGATTCGCAGAGGTAGGCTATATTTACTGAGAACGTCTGCTCAAGTACTGAAATATTAAACAATGAAGCCCTTAGAGTCGTAACTCGTGATAAAAAAACTTCTGAAAGCTGTGTAAATTTAACCTCCAGATCTGTTATCTTAATTGGACCACTCTGTTGTCGCAGAGAATTTTACTGCGCAGGAGAAAATGCTAATTGTAGTGTATCCAAGGTTAAAAAGGCTTCTAAAAGTTTGAAATTTCCACTTTAACATTTCAGACTTGATTTTCCCTAATGGAAAATGTATAAATTCTACAAAATGTCCCATTCATTATAATCCACATAGTGACTCACATTTCATGTTGCTGCAGGATTATTTTCCTGATGTGAAAATGAACCTTAACCATCTGTTGATTCATGCTGGGACTAGGCTGGGTGGTATCACCTAAACACACTCTGCCAGCCTATAGATAATCTATCTTAAAGGGATACTTTTGGGGTTTTGGCAATGAGGCCCTTGATCTACTTCCCCAGAGTCAGATGAACGCGCAATGACTGGAAGTCTATGATATGTGCTAGCATGTTAGCAGATACCATAGACTTCCAGTCCAGTGTTGGCTGCTGAGGGGAGAAAGGCTCATAATAATGGCCGGAAAAGAGCAAATGGAATGGCATCAAACACCTGGAAACCAAGTGTTTGATGTATTTGATACCATTCCACTGATTCCGCTCCAGTCATTACCACGAGCCCGTCCTCCCCAATTAAGGTGCCACCAACCTCCTGTGTTCCATGCATATCGCATCGTCTGGCAAAACTACCTTGAATTTCCTTTATACTGGACACAGAGACAAAAAAATGGTATCCACACTGGTATCCATTTGTCTGACTCTGGGGAAGTACATCAAGGGCCTCATTGCCAAAATCCCAAAGTATTCCTTTAGATTAGATTATCTAGATTATCTAGAGGCAGGCAAAGTGTGTTTGGGTGATACTACCCAGCCTAGTCCCAGCATGAATCAACAGATGGTGTAGAGAAAATAACATATAACCTCTTTAGTCTGCAAGCCACAGAAATTCCCCTCATGACTGGTAGTCAGTACTGGGTAAACCGTTCCTAAATATATAGCTAATTGTGCCCAACTTCTGTGCACACGATAGAATGTCCCAAAAACGTAATGTGAGTTGGGGCTTATGTTGATGATTATTTTCATTAGATGTGATTGCCTATACTATTTTCATGAACATAAAGAAAAACGTAGGTATGAAGTAATTCAGTCCCATGACTAGACAGTCTCCAGTGGACACATTTGACATTAGGGAAAGTCAGTCGTACAACTGAATGCCTTCAACTGAAATATGTCTGCCGCATTTAACCCAAACCCTCTGACTCAGAGAGGTGCGGGGGGGCTGCCTTAATTGACATCCACGTCTTCGGCGTTAACTGGGTTAACTGCCTTGCTCAGGGGCAGAACAACAGATTTACCTTGTCAGCTCAGGGATTCAATCCAGCAACCTTTCGGTTACTGGCCCAACGCTCTAACCACCAGGCTACCTGCCGCCGCATAGTGAGTAGAACATGTCTAGCAAGCATGGTGCAATGATCATGATTCTGATCTAACAAATTTTTGTATCTCTTTTTTTAGTTCACCTTTATTTAACTAGGCAAGAGGAAGAGGAAGCACTCGGCCATACACAGGATCCACATTACATCCTTGCCCACAACGTCCTCCAGTAGCCTGTGGGAGACACACTCCATCCAGTCTGAATAACAATAACAGCCCACCTTACAAGGAAAACTTGACTTTGGCCTGAACCTCAGAGACGTTACTAATAGGTAGGCACATATGTTTGCCAAGTGGAAGAGGAAATAAAATGTTATTGGTCACATACACATATTTAGCAGACACAAATCTCAAATTAAAAGGCTGGAATTAAGAAATGCATAAATATTAGGATGAGCAATGTCGGAGTGGCATAGACTAAATACAGCAGGATACAGTGTATACATATGACATTATTTAAAAAATATATATTATTAAAGTGACCAGTGTTCCATTATAAAGGTGACCAGTGATTCCATATCTATGTACATAGGGCAGCATCCTCTAAGGTGCAGGGTTGAGTAACCGGGTGGTAGCCGGCTAGTCACAGTGACTAAGTTCAGCGCAGGGTACTGGATGGAGGCTGGCTGGCTGGCTATTGACGGCTATTTAACAGTCGGATGGCCATGAGATAGAAGCTCTTTTTCAGTCTTTCGGTCCCAGCTTTGATGCACCTGCACTGTATCTTTTTGGCCTTCCTGTGACATTGGGTGCTGTAGGTATCCCGGAGGGCAGGCAGTGTGCCCCTAGGGATGCGTTGGAGAGACCGCACCACCCTCTGGAGTGCTCAGCAGTTGCGGGCGGTGCAGTTGCTGTACCAGGCGGGGATTCAGCCAGACAGGATGCTTTCAATGGTGCATCTGTAAACGTTTGTGAGGGTATTAGGGTCCAAGCTGAATTTCTTCAGCCTCCTGAGGTTGAAGAGGCGCTGTTGCGCCTTCTTCACCACACTGTCTGTGTGGGTGGACCATTTCAGATTGTCAGTGATGTGTACACCAAGGAATTGGAAGCTTTTCACCTTCTCGACTGCGGTCCCGACGATGTGGATTGGGGCTTGCTCCCTCTGCTGTCTCCTGAAGTTCATGATCAGCTCCTTTGATTTGTTGACGTTGAGGGAGAGGTTATTTTTCTGGCACCACTCCGCAATGGCCCTCACCTCCTCCCTGTCGGCTGTCTCGTCATTGTCGGTAATCAGGACTACTACTATTGTGTAGTCTGCAAACTTGATGATTGAGTTGGAGGTATGCGTGGCCACGCAGTCATGGGTGAACAAGGAGTACAGGAGGGGGCTAAGCACGCACCCTTGAAGGCTGAGCTGCATTAAATGCAGACAAAGAATTTAAATCGCTCCAAACGCATTGAAGATCATAGATAAATTCAGCTTCATCTCAAGTTATAAAATGAATCTAACCAGATCAGCCCTACTGCATCTCAAGACCCCCATGGAGGACTCCATCTCTACTTATGGAATCACAATTTCACACGTTTCCCATTTTAAATATTTGGGATTAGATATATCTCCTTCTTTAGGTAAAACCATTGCCTGAAACTTTAACAGAACTCTAAAATCATTTCAATCTGACCTCAGTAGATGGAATAAAAACCCAATTGCTTAAACCGGTAGAATATCTATTGTCAAAATGAATATATTGCCACGGCTGAATTTCTGTAGTTCAGCTCATTTTATGGCAAGGTAAGCGATCCCGGATAAAAAATGTATACTTTTACAAGGGAAAGATGTAGGAGGACTATCCGTACCAAACTTTAAATTGTATTTCGAGGCTTTATCATTTCGTCCCATCCTAAATTGGTTTAGACATGATTATTCTGCCCCCTGGCTGAGTATAGAGAGAAATATGGTGTCTCCTATTGCCCTGGATGAGGTGGACTTTAAACAATGTCCCTTAATCAATGTAAACTACGCTTTGGTCCTATTATTGCTCACGCAATTTATATTTGGCGCACAATTGAAAGACAATGTAACTGGGAATCAAAATGGCATACCCATACTCACATATTTCACAATAATGCATTGTGATCTTGAGGGCCACCTTTTGGATCCCCTTAATGGTCTAAATGTGGAATCCGGACCCTTACCGATATCATGGACAGTAATGGTTTGAGAACATTCCAAGATTTGAAAGACACATACACATTACCAGGCAAGTCCTTCTTTCTATATTTACAATTTAGATCAGCTATGCTGGCCTATGGAGTCCGTATGAAGGAATCAGTCAGTTGAAATGGATTCATTATGCACTTATCTATGGATTTCACATGACTGGGAATACAGATGTGCATCTGTTGCTCACAGATACCTTAAAACAAATGCCCCCCCCCCCCCCCCTTATTATGGCAAATAAGAAATGCTCACAGGGATGTAATTACATTTGTGCAGAAATGCGCTTCTTGTGCATATGGAACATTTCTGGGATCTTTTACTTCAGCTCATGAAACATGGGACCAACACCTTACATGTTGCATTCATATTTTTGTTCAGTGTAAATTAACCCGGGCTTACTAAAGGACAACTTTTGGAAATCTCATATTCTGAGCTAATCATTACAAAAGTATGGTCCACAGATCTAACAAAGAAAAGAACACGAAAAAGACTACCAGTAGAGGTGGGGCATCGGGATTCATTCTATAAGTTGTTTTTCTAATGATGGAGATATAGTTTATTACAATTGTTGCATTACTAGAGAACATTTGCTATGAAGAGCATTCCTGGTATACTGTGGGCAGCCTCATTTTGAAGTACAGTAGCCCTGGGAAAAAAATCTCCTTTTAATTGAAGTATATTGACACAAGAAGTATGAGTAGACCTCTCATATTGAATCTCTACAAAATAATATCCAGCTGATTGCCATCAGCAGCAGTACTCTCTCAGTTTTAACTGATGCACAATGTCTATCTCATTCACTTACTCCACACTTCTTCATCTCTGGCCAACAGATGGAGGCCAAATTCTAGTCAGATACTCTGGAATTCACGCTCACTGATATTCTCTTGTCATTACATTAGCTAACACAGTGACTGGTTATCATTTGGTTCAAATTGAGGGTTTTTCCATGACGAGATAATTTGGCTAATGCCAACGGAACCTGCTGAATGAACGCTAGGCTAACAAGCCTGTATGGAACATATTACCTGACTGGACGCGGTTGAAGCTGTGATGGAAATCAAAATATCACATGCGGCCCTTCAGAGGGAACTATTAACAGTAAAGTATGTAGTTCTGGCGAGGTTTGGTGCTATGGGGTCCTAGGCAATTCATTCATTTCCAGGTTAAGACTTACATGGTCCCACTATGCAGCTTTGACTGTGACCAAACAGTATATGAAAATCTCTCAACAGTCGACAGTTCAGTTCTGCTTGCTTCATGTTTCCACAGATCACAGCAACTGAGTTTCAACTTTTCTTCTGAGAAAGAGATTGGATACTTGGAATGACGGTGCGGTGGGTTTTGTGCATGTTCACTCTACATAAGGGGATTATGGGAAAGTGGGGAGCACTATAAACCGTGTTTTGAGTCCACAGATAAGGACGCCTGAGAGGAAAAACAGGCACGATTGAAGATCTTGGGGATTTTCTAATCCAAACACACTTCAGAGAGCAGATAGTTCCAGGGAAGAGAAGAAAAACAACACACAGGGTTACTGCTGTGGCTATGTAGCCTAGGCCCTATAGGAGAGGACAGACAGGACATGGTCTGACTGCAATGCGCCCCCGCATGGCACAGGAAAGCCTGAATAAACTTTTACTCCGGGGAAGTGGGGCTCGACTTGTCCTGCAGATAAATCCAGGTGTCATTTCCCCCAACAGGACGATGTGTCAGCACCAGGGTGGCCCCGTTCTGTTCTGTAGACAATCGCAAACAACTACGGTAACCACCACACCAAACAATGGTCTGTTAGTTGAAGGGGAAAAAAAATCCTAAATCCCAACACTCTGTCGCCTGTTGCTCTAAAGATACCTCATGATGAGACCAATCACTTAGCCAGATTTCCTCCCTGGTTTCTCAGGATACACCAGAGAGTGCTGTGAGTAGCAAGGCTCAAGCCACGCCCACCTGGCAATACACATCTCTTTGCCATATTTTGGCTGTATTTGAGAAGTGCAGATTTGTCATCTAATTGCCTCTTTACCAATTGCTTTCAAAATAAAAACGGACAATATTCACACGATTACCTGTGCAAACCACCTTTTCTCCTGGACTTTACTATCGGGAAAACGTCTGAAACGTTGTCTCAAAGGGACAGGGGTATCGTCAGAAATCGTTGACATGGGACAAAACTGTTTTGACCCGTGTGTTTATCAAAGTTTCCATATCGACGGGGATCAAACGCACTGACATGGCAACTACGTGACAAGAGAGAAGCAAAAACGGTCTACTTACAGTACGTGTTCCCCTTGGTTGGATAGAAAATTGTTGATGTTTGATTAGATTATAACGTAAGGGCCTCCCGAGTAGCGCAGCGGTTCAAGGCACTGCATCGCAGTGTTGCGGTGTCACTACAACCTGGGGTTCAATCCCGGGAGTCCCATATGGCGCTGCACAATTAGCCCCTTTTACTCCGCAATTTCGTGATAACAATCTTGTCTCATCGAGTCATGCATCCTCCGAAACATGAGCCGCCACGCTTTGCTTCTTAACATCCGCTCTTAATCTTGAAGCCAGCTGCACCAATGTTTTGGGCGGAAACACCATTCTACTGACAATTGAAGTCAGCTTGCAGGCGCAACAAGGAGTATCTAGAGCGTGATGAGCCAAATATAGCCCCCCCCTAACCCGGACGACGTTGTGTGCCGCCTATGGGACCCGGTTGTGACACAACCTGGGATCGAACCCCAGGCTGTAGTGACGCCGCAAAACACTGCGATGCAGGGCCTTAGACCGCTGCGCCACTCGGGAGGCCCCTCTAAATATATATTCTATCAATATATAAACAAAACATATAAAAAAGGTCCATATAGGGTTTAAAAACCTTGGCGTGTATAATTTCAAGGAAGATTTTTTTAAATATTTAACATTCAATTGAATACCAGAAGTCCTCCCAAAATGCCTAGATTACATAGATTTTCTGTCTTTCATTATACATTATTGTACAATTGTTTATGTGCTGTAATACAGTCAATATTTGATGGATTCTTTTATATAAATAAAAAGGTGAGAATCTTACTCTATTCTGCAACTGTTACATTTATTGGATTTTTTAAAATTTTTACCTTCTATCACTTTTGACGACCGTTGCTACTGTGAATTAAGTCACGCAGGGTGAAACTCACGCTCAGGTGGCTTGGAGATGCAGCCGACGAGAAAGGCTGTAGTGAGCACAGTGTAATTTACTCAGCACATCCTACTGTGGCTTAACCCAGCATTTTGCGAACTAGGGGTCACGACCCCATGTGGAGTCACTTGATTTGAAAATGAGGGTCACGTTTCCCTCTATCGTTTCCCTCTGGCTTCAAACAAAGATATAAAACTGTATTTTTTGTGAAGAATCAACAACAAGTGGGACACAATCATGAAGTGGAACGACATTTATTGGATATTTCAAACTTTTTTAACAAATCCAAAACTGAAAAATTGGGCGTGCAAAATTATTCAGCCCCCTTAAGTTAATACTTTGTAGCGCCACCTTTTGCTGCGATTACAGCTGTAAGTCGCTTGGGGTATGTCTCTATCAGTTTTGCACATCGAGAGACTGAAATTTTTTCCCATTCCTCCTTGCAAAACAGCTCGAGCTCAGTGAGGTTGGATGGAGAGCATTTGTGAACAGCAGTTTTCAGTTCTTTCCACAGATTCTCGATTGGATTCAGGTCTGGACTTTGACTTGGCCATTCTAACACCTGGATATGTTTATTTTTTAACCATTCCATTGTAGATGTTGCTTTATGTTTTGGATCATTGTCTTGTTGGAAGACAAATCTCCGTCCCAGTCTCAGGTCTTTTGCAGACTCCATCAGGTTTTCTTCCAGAATGGTCCTGTATTTGGCTCCATCCATCTTCCCATCAATTTTAACCATCTTCCCTGTCCCTGCTGAAGAAAAGCAGGCCCAAACCATGATGCTGCCACCACCATGTTTGACAGTGGGGATGGTGTGTTCAGGCTGATGAGCTGTGTTGCTTTTACGCCAAACATATGGATATCTTTAAAAAATTGCTTTCTTCTTGCCACTCTTCCATAAAGGCCAGATTTGTGCAATATACGACTGATTGTTGTCCTATGGACAGAGTCTCCCACCTCAGCTGTAGATCTCTGCAGTTCATCCAGAGTGATCATGGGCCTCTTGGCTGCATCTCTGATCAGTCTTCTCCTTGTATGAGCTGAAAGTTTAGAGGGACGGCCAGGTCTTGGTAGATTTGTAGTGGTCTGATACTCCTTCCATTTCAATATTATCGCTTGCACAGTGCTCCTTGGGATGTTTAAAGCTTGGGAAATCTTTTCGTATCCAAATCCGGCTTTAAACTTCTTCACAACAGTATCTCGGACCTGCCTGGTGTGTTCCTTGTTCTTCATGATGCTCTCTGCGCTTTTAACGGACCTCTGAGACTATCACAGTGCAGGTGCATTTATACGGAGACTTGATTACACACAGGTGGATTGTATTTATCATCATTAGTCATTTAGGTCAACATTGGATCATTCAGAGATCCTCACTGAACTTCTGGAGAGAGTTTGCTGCACTGAAAGTAAAAGGGCTGAATAATTTTGCACTGCAATTTTTCAGTTTTTGATTTGTTAAAAAAGTTTGAAATATCCAATAAATGTCGTTCCACTTCATGATTGTGTCCCACTTGTTGTTGATTCTTCACAAAAAAATACAGTTTTATATCTTTATGTTTGAAGCCTGAAATGTGGCAAAAGGTCGCAAAGTTCAAGGGGGCCGAATACTTTCGCAAGGCACTGTACATAGAAAGCAAAGGTGAATTTACAAATAACACACGGTATATTCTGTAGAGTCTAGAGGGAAGAGAGAGAGCGAGAGAGCAAGGGAGAGAGAGAGAGAGAGAGTGGTTGAATTGTCCATTCGCATAGGAAGGCTGTTGACATGCTAACTCCGGGCAGACTCGTGCTGGCCTCTCAGGGGGTTATCTCCTAGCTGCTCTCTCCAGTCTAATGGGCTGTGTAGGCTGAGAGAGAGGATGAGAGGGGTGTAGAGCAGAGGCCCTGGGTGCTGACTAGAGAGCTGAACACTACCAGGCACAGGACTACAGGACTACAGGGCTACAGGACTACAGGGCTACAAGACTACAGGGCTACAGGGCTACAGGACTACAGGACTACAGCGCTACAGGAATACAGTGCTAGAGGACTACAGGGCTACAGGACTACAGGGCTAGAGGACTACAGGGCTACAGGACTACAGGACTACAGGGCTACAGGGCTAGAGAACTACAGGGTTACAGGGCTACGGGAATACAGGAATACAGGGCTACAGGGCTACACAGAGGCAAACTGAGACATATTTCGTCAGGGGCTTCAAAAGATACCTGTTTACCAACAGTGCACTAGCACTGTGCATTACAGTTACTGTGTCCTGTATGCGTCCACTAGGTCAACTGTACTGGGTCAGGCGCAAGCTCTATTTGGATTTAGCATCCAAATAGTTGTATCCAGCAGACTTTTGAATAAAGTATCACTTTTTACAGGATAAAATGACAAAGTTGTCACTCACAGTATCAACAGAGGCCCACGAACCCAGTAAAAAAATTAAAAACATAACCAGAAGTTACAAGTCTTTTCCCCCTCTTAATTACCTTCCTTTTGCAGTGAGGCAAAATGACCCAAGGGCAGTGAAATACCCGTTGCCCGGTTTCCTCAATAAACATCAATGATTTAATAACACCCAGGGAGAATGTGCATTTTACTGGAGTTAAGAAGGAAAAAAAGTATTGATAAAACAGAGCTTTTCTTCTCGGGACAGGCAGGGGCTTGTCTGACATTGAAGGAAAGGATGGCATGGGCCTTCTAGTCTCTGTTCAGTGGTTTGGGAATCACCAAATAAGGAAGCGGATTTGTAATCAACAAACCACAGGATGGCAGGGTCACTAGGAGTTAAAAAAAGAGTTAGGTTAAAAAAGAACAATACTTTCTTAATAATATACTTTTGGCAACAAAATAGAGGCTTCAAGCACATCATTTATTTAGCCAAAGAAGCCTGGGTAAATAGGGTAACTAACCCACTTCAAAGTTGCAGAGCAGGGAAGTCTACAACCAGGGAGTAGGAACCATACATAACAATGCATTAACTCCTCTGGACAACAAGGAGGGCATTCAAATGGCTTAACATTAATGCAAGGGGAAAAGACAATTATGGAGATTCTACAGAACACAGACGACGATAAAGAGCCTTCGACGGGAGAAAATGTCATACAGTTAACTTAGCATTTCAATGAATCTCCAATAAGTGCAGGCCAAGATACAGGCAGCCGAGAGAGAAAGTCTACCAGCAAAATATGAAGTATGTTTCCTAAATGGCACCGTATTTCCATAGGGCTCTGGTCAAAAGCAGTGCACTATAGGGAATAGGGTGCCATTTGGGACACACATGAATAGTTTACTTCGCTGAGGCCTCCGGCCAGTGGGTGACCTTGTCATGAACTCAACTGGCTCTCTGACTGACATACATAGTTCCATAAAAGAGGTATGAGGAAGAATCCACCCAGACTAAAGCTTATTCACTCAAGCTGAATCCCCCACGAAACAGTTACTGGCATCAGGTGCTGGCATGAAGTTACTGGCATGAAGATCTCCGCAGACCTGCTATCTTGAACATGCATGATTTCCATGATTACATAAGACATTAGTTACAGTAGGCTAACCCCAAAATGTGGCCATGGAATGTTGAATAAATACTACAAAAATATTATTGAATTTTGTTTGGTTGACAACACAACCAAATAACATTTAAAGGATATCGATTTGTTGGATAGTTCCATCTGAGCCACTGGCTTAACTGTATTCTTTAACTTTTTTTTTGGTTTAGTTGGAGATGTGAATTCAACATATAATTTGTTAATTTATCAAACAAGTTCATAGGCTATTATATGTATTGAAAAAGTGATATTGAGTTGTGTTTGGTTGTCAACAAATTCCAGTTTGTCTACAAATGAATAATTTATATGTTGGATTTAGGTGTCCATCTCTACCATGAATCAAAGAAAAAGAATTGGACTACGTTTAAAAAAACTTTATTTAAAGTGCATTTAAAGTTTGATTTGATGATGTCTTATTCATTAACTTCTCTAGGGTAGGGGGCAGCATTGGGAGTTTTGGATGAAAAGCGTGCCCAAATTAAACTGCCTGCTACTGTGCCATAAAAGCTATAATATGAATATAATTAGTAGATATGGATAGAAAACACTCTGAAGTTTCTAAAACTGTTTCTATGATGTCTGTGAGTATAACAGAACTCATATGGCAGGCAAAATCCTGAGAAAAAATCCAACCCGGAAGTGGGTAATCTGAGGTTTGTAGTTTTTCGACTCTTACCCTATCGAATACACAGTGTCTATGGGGTCATGTTGCACTTCCTAAGGCTTCCACTAGATGTCAACAGTCTTTAGAACCTTGTTTGATGCTTCTACTGTGATGTCGGGGCCAATGAGAGGGGAATGAGTCAGAGGTCGGCCAGCAGACCTCTCTGACTCATGGGGCGGCAGGGTAGCCTAGTGGTTAGAGCGTTGGACTAGTAACCGGAAGGTTGCAAGTTCAAACCCCCAAGCTGACAAGGTACAAATCTGTCGTTGCCCCTGAACAGGCAGTTAACCCACTGTTCCTAAGCCGTCATTGAAAATAACAATTTGTTCTTAACTGACTTGCCTAGAGGTAAAAGAGAGCGACCTGCATTTCTGAAGACAAAGGAATTCTCCGGGCGGAAGATTTATGTTAAAAACATCTTAAAGATTGATTCTATACATTGTTTGACATGTTTCTACGGACTGTAACGGAACTTTTGGACTTTGTCTGCTCGTAGGTCATGAAGTTGGATTACTGGGCTGAACGCGCTAACAACAAGGAGGAATTTGGACATAAATGATGGACATTATCGAACAAAACAAACATTTATTGTGGAACTGGGATTCCTGGGAGTGCACTCTGATGAAGATCATCAAAGGTAAGTGAATATTTATAATGCTATTTCTGACTTCTGTTGACTCCAACATGGCAGATATCAATTTGGCTTGATTTGTCATCTGAGCGCCATACTCAGATTATTGCATGGTTTGCTTTTTCCGTAAAGTTCTTTTGAAATCTGACACAGCGGTTGCAATAAGGAGAAGTATATCTTTAATTCTGTGAATAACACTTGTATCGTTTATCAATGTTTATTATGAGTATTTCTGTAAATTGATGTGGCTCTCTGCAAAATCACCGGATGTTTTGGAACTACTGAACATAATGCGCCAATGTAAACTCAGATTTTTGGATATAAATATGAACTTTACCAAACAAAACATACATGTATTGTGTAACATGAAGTCCTATGAGTGTCATCTGATGAAGATCATCAAAGGTTAGTGATTAATTTAATCTATATTTCTGCTTTTTGTGACTCCTCTCTTTGGCTGGAAAAATGGCTGTGTTTTTCTGTGACTTGGCTCTGACCTTAACATAATCGTTTGGTTTGCTTTCGTCATAAAGACTTTTTGAAATCGGACACTGTGGCTGGATTTACAACAAGTGTATCTTTAAAGTGGTGTAAAATACATATATGTTTGAGGAATTTTAATTATGGGATTTCTGTTGTTTTGAATTTGGCGCCCTGCACTTTCACTGGCTGTTGACAGGTGGGACTCTACCGTCCCACATACCCTAGAGAGGTTTTAACAAGCTGGAATTAAAGCCAGACTAAGTCAGTGGCACAGATGGAACTATCCAAGCAGAAGATACATCTCCTTCAAATACGATATTTGGTTGCATTTACAACCAAACACAATTCAACATGCAGTTTGTTGGATTCATGTCTCCAGTTCAACCAAAAATCTAAGTTAAAGAATAGGACTAAATCGAATCAAATTTGTAATGCACTTTAAATAACGTCTGATTTGATTTAGTCCTATTCTTTAACTTTGATGTTGAGTTGAGCTTGAGATGTGAATCTGACATATTCATGATTAACTTGAAGATTACATTTGAAATCAACCAAAGCTTGAAACCCTAGGCCTCTATGTATTGCCTATTTTTAGTTGAACCCTGGGTTGAATTGAAACCCAGCAGCTGTTGATGACTTTGCAAATACTATATAGGCCTCAATAGTATCATTGACGATACTATTCAATTTGCTCTTTTAAACCTACCCTTTAGAATGACTTCAATAGCAACAGTGAATATATTTAGTTATAAAGATGTCTCTGAATAATCATTCTCACAATAGCACAGTGGTAGTCGTCAGTGACAAATATAAAAGCGGGGCTTTGTTAAAACCCTGGACGGGAGACCAAATGAATAGCTATAGATCAACTCTCCAGTAGGAGGTTCTGCCCAGCCTTGCTTATTTTTTATATAGTGGCTATAACGTTGAAGATCGGATATTTCAAATGTACAAAAATTCAACATGTTTCATACAAGGTTTGTCCATGTTGAAATTGGCCACAATGATGACAAAATCCTGTGGTTGAAATTTCACCCTTAATCCAATGTATTTTCCACATAAATATCCGTGTCACAATACCACTGACAAAGACCGTGGAAACAATGTTGATTAGTGGTGTGGGGGCTGTGCTTTGGCAAAGTGGGTGGGGTTATATCCTTCCTGTTTGGCCCTGTCCGGGGGTGTCCTCGGATGGGGCCACAGTGTCTCCTGACCCCTCCTGTCTCAGCCTCCAGTATTTATGCTGCAGTAGTTTATGTGTCGGGGGGCTAGGGTCAGTTTGTTATATCTGGAGTACTTCTCCTGTCCTATTCGGTGTCCTGTGTGAATCTAAGTATGCGTTCTCTAATTCTCTCCTTCTCTCTTTCTTTCTCTCTCTCGGAGGACCTGAGCCCTAGGACCATGCCCCAGGACTACCTGACATGATGACTCCTTGCTGTCCCCAGTCCACCTGGCCGTGCTGCTGCTCCAGTTTCAACTGTTCTGCCTTATTATTATTCGACCATGCTGGTCATTTATGAACATTTGAACATCTTGACCATGTTCTGTTCTGTTATAATCTCCACCTGGCACAGCCAGAAGAGGATTGGCCACCCCACATATGCTCTCTCTAATTCTCTCTTTCTTTCTCTCTCTCGGAGGACCTGAGCCCTAGGACCATGCCCCAGGACTACCTGACATGATGACTCCTTGCTGTCCCCAGTCCACCTGACCGTGCTGCTGCTCCAGTTTCAACTGTTCTGCCTTATTATTATTCGACCATGCTGGTAATTTATGAACATTTGAACATCTTGGCCATGTTCTGTTATAATCTCCACCCGGCACAGCCAGAAGAGGACTGGCCACCCCACATAGCCTGGTTCCTCTCTAGGTTTCTTCCTAGGTTTTGGCCTTTCTAGGGAGTTTTTCCTAGCCACCGTGCTTCTACACCTGCATTGCTTGCTGTTTGGGGTTTTAGGCTGGGTTTCTGTACAGCCCTTTGAGATATCAGCTGATGTACGAAGGGCTATATAAATAAATTTGATTTGATTCAACCATTTTGTGCCCAGTGGGTTGACACCATGGACATTTATATTTTAGGATAATTGTAGCCCTTGTCCTACACTTAAAACATAGCTTGTGGGTCAGTCAAGATCTAGCATAATTCCACGAGGGATGAAGAGAGCAAGATTTCTGGCCAGAATGTCACAGCAACATACTAGTAGTTTTGGATGATGTGTGTTCCAAAAAACAGGCTAGCAAAGATCTAGGGGAGAGAGAATAGGGAGGAAGAAAGAAAGGGAAACAGGGTTTCCCAGGGTCTCCTGTTGTATCAGGCAAGGTGGCACTAGGAGAGGAGCAGGCTATGCTCCTTCTGCTCATGTCAGCACATGCTCAGTCCTGCTGTACCAGCTGAGGTGCAGCTGTGTTTGGAGTCTGCCCTTCCGCCTGACACGGACGCGACACACATGAAAGCGAAGCACACGCTCCCCATAACAACCACAACCGCAAAGCACACTGCATTGTGAGAAGAAATATAAGAGGTTTGTTTGTAGAGCGGAGTGACAAAACAAATTATTTTCTGCTTTATTAACTGTGAGTGCCAAATACTCTGCACACAAACACTATTTTGATGCTCTCCGACGAATGAGTAAGAATGGTGGGAGAGAATGAATACATTGTAAAATTAGATGCTTGAGGCTTCACAATCAACTTGAAACAAGATGAAGAGTACAATTTTGCATGGGAACCCTGAATGGAAATGTGTACCCCCAAGGCACAGGGCAATCAATCTCTGGGGTGAATAAATCATAAAGAGGCCCATACTGTGAACTATGAAAAAAAGAGTCCTAACCTCTGTGACCTCTGTCCACCCAGGCCCATTTGTCACACCTCACTTCTACTGCAGTGTAAATAAATGCTGCCTGCACTACCTATAGTGTCTGCTGCACTCCATATGTGCACAGCCATGTGTGTGTGTGTGTGTGCGTGCATGTGCACCTAAATATGTTTGAGGAGGCCAGGGCAAGCCAGACACTTCAGGATAGCATTGTCCTCAGAGACAAGATGGCCTCCTTTGCCTCCTGGGGGGAGAACTAAGTCAACAATGCAATGTTTGTCAAGCCAAGTCTTCACCCAATTAGCTCAAATTATTGAGGCCCAACTTTCTAAACAGTGAACAACAGGTAAGCTAGTCAATAGAAAACGTATTATAGAGTGTTTGTATTTTTGATTGAACATAGAAAACTGGGTGGGCAAAAAGATGAAACACTGTAAATCACTGAACCGTTGCAATTCACTCACTGAAATACTGTATGTGGTAATTTTGGCTTTGGATCCCTGCATCTAAATCTCAACGTACAGACAGATCTGGGGTGACAAAGCAGCAGCACACAGTAACAGACGGCTCTCTATCCACCGGATGTGTACCAAACTCACTAAAAGTGGCAGTAATAAAGCCTCTCTTGAAAAAGCCAAACCTTGACCCAGAAAATATATTTTAAAAACTATCGGCCTATATCGAATCTTCCATTCCTCTCAAGAATTTTAGAAAAAGCTGCCTTCTTGAAGGAAAACAATGTATACGAAATGTATACGAAATGCTTCAGTCTGGTTTTAGACCACATCATAGCACTGAGACTGCACTTGTGAAGGTGGTAAATGACCTTTTAATGGCGTCAGACCGAGGCTCTGCATCTGTCCTCGTGCTCCTAGACCTTAATGCTGCTTTTGATACCATCGATCACCACATTCTTTTGGAGAGATTGGAAACCCAAATTGGTCTACATGGACAAGTTCTGGCCTGGTTTAGATCTTATCTGTCGGAAAGATATCAGTTTGTCTCTGTGAATGGTTTGTCCTCTGACAAATCAACTGTAAATTTCGGTGTTCCTCAAGGTTCCGTTTTAGGACCACTATTGTTTTCACTATATATTTTACCTCTTGGGGATGTTATTCGAAAACATAATGTTAACTTTCACTGCTATGCGGATGACACACAGCTGTACATTTCAATGAAACATGGTGAAGCCCCAAAATTGCCCTCGCTAGAAGCCTGTGTTTCAGACATAAGGAAGTGGATGGCTGCAAACTTTCTACTTTTAAACTCGGACAAAACAGAAATGCTTGTTCTAGGTCCCAAGAAACAAAGAGATCTTCTGTTGAATCTGACAATTAATCTTGATGGATGTACAGTCGTCTCAAATAAAACTCTGAAGGACCTCGGCGTTACTCTGGACCCTGATCTCTCTTTTGACGAACATATCAAGACTGTTTCAAGGACAGCTTTTTTCCATCTACGTAACATTGCAAAAATCAGAAACTTTCTGTCCAAAAATGATGCAGAAAAATTAATCCATGCTTTTGTTACTTCTAGGTTAGACTACTGCAATGCTCTACTTTCTGGCTACCCGGATAAAGCACTAAATAAACTTCAGTTACTGCTAAATACGGCTGCTAGAATCCTGACTAGAACAAAAAAAATTGATCATATTACTCCAGTGCTAGCCTCCCTACACTGGCTAGGCTCCCTACACTGGCTTCCTGTTAAGGCAAGGGCTGATTTCAAGGTTTTACTGTTAACCTACAAAGCATTACATGGGCTTGCTCCTACCTATCTCTCTGATTTGGTCCTGCCGTACATACCTACACTTACGCTACGGTCACAAGACGCAGGCCTCCTAATTGTCCCTAGAATTTCTAAGCAAACAGCTTGAGGCAGGGCTTTCTCCTATAGAGCTCAATTTTTATGGAATGGTCTGCCTACCCATGTGAGAGACGCAGACTCGGTCTCAACCTTTAAGTCTTTACTGAAGACTCATCTCTTCAGTGGGTCATATGATTGAGTGTAGTCTGTCCCAGGAGTGTGAAGGTGAACGGAAAAGCTCTGGAGCAACGAACCGCCATTGCTGTCTCTGCCTGGCCGGTTGCCCTCTCACCACTGGGATTATGTGCCTCTAACCCTATTACAGGGGCTGAGTCACTGGCTTACTGGTGCTCTTTCATGCCGAGGGGTGCATCACTTGAGTGGGTTGAGTCACTGACGTGATCTTCCTGTCTGGGTTGGCGCCCCCCCTTGGGTTGTGCCGTGGCGGAGATCTTTGTGGGCTATACTCGGCCTTGTCTCAGGATGGTAAGTTGGTGGTTGAAGATATCCCTCTAGTGGTGTGGGGGCTGTGCTTTGGCAAAGTGGGTGGGGTTATATCCTTCCTGTTTGGCCCTGTCCGGGGGTGTCCTCGGATGGGGCCACAGTGTCTCCTGACCCCTCCTGTCTCAGCCTCTAGTATTTATGCTGCAGTCGTTTATGTGTCGGGGGGCTAGGGTCAGTCTGTTATATCTGGAGTACTTCTCCTGTCTTATCCGGTGTCCTGTGTGAATTTAAGTATGCTCTCTCTAATTCTCTCTTTTTCTCTTTCTTTCTCTCTCTCGGAGGACCTGAGCACTAGGACCATGCCCCAGGACTACCTGGCGTGATGACTCCTTGCTGTCCCCAGTCCACCTGGCCGTGCTGCTGCCCCAGTTTCAACTGTTCTGCCTGCTATGGAACCCTGACCTGTTCACCGGACGTGCTATCTGGCCCAGACCTGCTGTTTTCAACTCTTTAGAGACAGCAGGATTGGTAGAGATACTCTTAATGATCATACTCTTAATGAACATTTGAACATCTTGGCCATGTTCTGTTATAATCTCCACCCGGCACAGCCAGAAGAGGACTGGCCACCCCTCATAGCCTAATTCCTCTCTAGGTTTCTTCCTAGGTTTTGGCATTTCTAGGGAGTTTTTCCTAGCCACCGTGCTTCTACACCTGCATTGCTTGCTATTTGAGGTTTTAGGCTGGGTTTCTGTAGAGCACCTTGAGATATCAGCTGATGTAAGAATGGCTATATAAATCAATTTGATTTGAAATTTGATTTGAACAGACTAAATCGCTTACTTAATATACCACATGGCCTGACACAAAGCATGGCCTGACACCCTGGACTCTATCACTAGCTATATCAAGATGTTGCATAAGAGTTAAAAGGGGATTGTTTTACAGGATTAAAAAAGAACAAGTTTATGACAATGGGCACAGATGATGTATATGAGCTCAGAAATCCAGGGCAACCTCCCCCTTACACACAACGACCAATGAAGTCAGGGGACACCAATGAAGTCAGGGGACACTTGTGGCTGTGGTATTCTATACCGGGAGGGCTCACAGAGCCAAAATAGTCAGCAGTGCTCGGTTCTGATGTCAGACAACCAGAAAACAAAGTGGCCTCCAAACTCCAAACTGCTCGTATTATCACGAGAAGGACAGGGTGTCAGGTTCATAGAGATATACCATGTTCTATATCTATGATCAGGACAGGCAGAGAACAAGATTAGAAACCCTGGCCCTGAGTCGACTACCCTGGAC
Source organism: Oncorhynchus nerka (assembly GCF_034236695.1). Lineage (NCBI taxonomy): Eukaryota > Metazoa > Chordata > Actinopteri > Salmoniformes > Salmonidae > Oncorhynchus > Oncorhynchus nerka. The sequence continues at coordinate 38,406,164 of NC_088415.1, forward strand.
AGGTGCTGGTGGCTTCATCAGTGTGTTAACAATAAAACCCTTTCACTTAAATTATCCCCAACATAAGATATTTATGGTTAAAGGCAGGATGAGAGCAGTTGATTGAGTTGTATTTACATTAACCATGTTTCCATCCAACCTTTTCATGCGAGTTAAGTACATGTCGGATAGAAAAATGTAATGACTGCCTGATGGAAACAGAACATTTTGTCGGTAAACTTTCCAAATGTCGACAAAACAAAATATGCTATGCGGGATAATTTTGTCTGTAAAATTAATTATGAGAGAAATATGGGTGGAAACGCTTTTACGCTCAAATATTTATATAATAACCATTACATCGAAGTAAACTTGCAGTCACAAGATGACATGTAGTGTGGCCCTTCCACTACGACTCGTCGGGAAACGATGCAGTTTATTAGGCTACAGATTAAATAAATGATGACGAACTTCACAGGGTTGTGAAAGTGAAAGTTGATGATCCTTTACAGAAAACATCAACGGTCTTATTCTGGTGACATGATCATTGATGCTTGGCTTTTGTCCATAATAACCTCATCATGTATGTAGGCTATACCTGCACTGTATCTGCGAGCAGTTGACTAGAGCGCACATTCCAATATCATTGTGGGCACACTCGCTATATAAAGCAAATTTTTATTGTGAGAAACCATCAGTAGAGTTGAAAATGCAATGGAAACCCATTTAACTTGTTTTTTAAAATTTGGTACATGGGAATTTAATATATTATGACATCAAGCACAGCCTTTTATCTGCAACAAGTCAATTTGATGGGAGCACATCTCTCGTGGGAAAATGCGCATATTGTTTTTATGCCGATTTTAGAATATTCACATGAAAATCTGAAGCCAATTTGATGGAAACCTAGCTATTGATTGTTTGAGTTGATTTCTAGAATTGGCCCTCACATTCCAGACGAGTAAAGGGGGCCCTATGCTAACATCAGTACATATGCTTAATTGAATCAAGTGTCAAGCCTGTCACAGTGCAGAGTCAAAACGCTGGAAACAGATACTGCTCCTTGTCCCAGATAATTCAATTATGCTGCTATTGTCACCGAGGTTACTTGTAAAACTATGGAAGCCATCTGCCATTACCAATAAGAAGTTGGGTCAACCTGTATAAGAGTCCTGACAAATGGAAACCCCAAAATAAGTTGATCTTCGATAGCGATTGATGATATGCTTGAAAATGCACCCGAAACAGAAAAACCCACATACTTCAGCCAATTGGACATGACAACAACAACACTTTCCATTATCGTCATGTAAACCACAGGAACTACAGTGGGCTCTTCTGAAAAGGCTTAACTTTTGATCAAATTAAAAACAGAGGAGTAGCAGACAGACAGGCAGACAGACCGTGACAGATTTTTTCTGTTAGAGAACAAATAGGTGAGAAACCAGACATGATCGCAGGTATAGTCTAGTAATTATTCTCATAATGTTTGATAAAGTGGCAACTCCTACAATGCACATCACTTGAATGCAGGGCCAGGCTACATCTTATACATGATCCTTATGATCCAAGGACTGTGAAGCTCTGTCTGAAGAGGTATTCACAGACCATTTTGAATGAATTGAAACATTATGTCACTAGCACAAGGACTGTATCAAGTTGAAAAGCACACGGATTAAAAACAAGTGGCATGATCAAAGTATATTGATACAATGAAGATATGTTATAGACACCAGTATTTCCCCCAAGAAAAAAAGCTGTTACCGTTGATTTTATTGCACAGTCACTAATAAGCAACCAATTCTAGACGCTGACCAGTTTCTTTCACTAACCGTCCATCATTATTTTATGTAGCCCTAGGTTACCTTTATTGTCTGCAGCTACCACCTATAACTGAATAAACGTAATAATCAGTTCCTTCTGGGTACCAAGTGAGTTAAATTAGCTACCATTGCATCATTTTTGCAAATAATGGAAATGTGGTCAAATATTGCTAATTTTCCTGAAGTGTTTCAAGTGAAGTGAGTGTGATTCAGATATAAGTTTGAAAAAGTTTAAAGCATGTAGACGCCAGATAGACTATGAATAGACTGTTTCTATGGACAGAATTAGATCAACTCTATTCCACTAGAGATTCTAGTTTGTCACATTACTTTTAACAGCATCTTTATGAAAAGTATAATTAGTGTGTGGGGAATTATATGTTCAACTATGGTATATGTAACAACACTTGAACTGAAACACTCAAGTAACAAACAGCCAATACGTTTCATATCTTGTAATAACGTTTTGAAAATAATTAACTACGTTTCTTTTCTTTGGGAAATAAATAAGGTTGCTGTGCGTGCAACGGTGTGTGCACTAGAGCAGATGATCTACAAAAGCTGGTTCACCAGAAATAAATGAAACTTCAAAATAAAAGTATGCAAAAAATAACTTACATTCACTAGATGACAGGTAAATATCAACGAGACGATAAGTCCAGAGACCTTGTGGATCCGCGTGCCCATGTTCCACCAACCCAGCACAGGCTGCAAATGCTGGGGAAAGGAAAATCAATGTCTTTCACTTCTGGCCACTGAAGTAATCTAAAGGTGCGCCTCAACACTTTCTACGTCCCACACGCGGTGGGACTTCATCAACAGAGAATTATCCCTTTGTGCGTTTTGTTATGGAAACAGAACAAAAATATTTATCAAAAGTGCCGTGAAATAGATAGATCGGTTTGCGTCACTTCGGACCCACTGCCTTTTGCACTCAAAACTTCGACTTGTAATGCGAGCGCAAGTCAGTGAGTCACTGGGAAGTCTGACGCTATTGAGACACACGAGCCACTTCCCTGCATAAAAGGCGGAATGGAATTCAGGGAGTGCTGCTGATAGGCAGCCTTAATCACTCCGTGAGGAGACGCCACATAGGACATATTTAGCGTTACAGTTTTTTTTAAACACATTGATTCAAAATGTGTTATAAAGTTAAAATAACAAATTGAATTGGATCATAAATTGAATTTAATGTAGAGATTAATACTTATGCATAATTACGTTAAATGACTCACCAATTTAAAATCCACTCGGATGCAAATGTTGTACTTTTTCCTAATCACTTGACTGGTCACACAATGATGCCCTCTTGGCATGTATTTTAGATCTACTCTCATGCCCGCCAAAGACGTGTGGCTCGCTTTTGTCATGCATAACCACAATCCAAACCAAAAGTGGTTTGAGGAGAGAGCTATGTTTTGATACTACACGATGTGGATCACTTTACCTTTAAAGCATGAACTATTCCAGTTGAAATTACTGTAGCCTGTAGGCCTATGTGGAAAGTTTGCACCAGTGATTTAGGCCTACCTTGACGCTGGTGAAGTCGGCACATCGGCGCCCTCTGTTGATCTCAAATCAGTTGCCCTTGAATCAATTGGAACGTTTGCACCAGTGGTTTAGGCCTACCTTGACGCTGGTGAAGTCTGCACATCGGCGCCCTCTGTTGATCTCAAATCAGTTGCCCTTGAATCAATTGGAACATTTGCACCAGTGGTTTAGGCCTACCTTGACGCTGGTGAAGTCTGCACATCGGCGCCCTCTGTTGATCTCAAATCAGTTGCCCTTGAATCAATTGGAACGTTTGCACCAGTGGTTTAGGCCTACCTTGACGATGGTGAAGTCGGCACATCGGCGCCCTCTGTTGATCTCAAATCAGTTGCCCTTGAATCAATTGGAACGTTTGCACCAGTGGTTTAGGCCTACCTTGAAGTCTGCACATCGGCGCCCTCTGTTGATCTCAAATCAGTTGCCCTTGAATCATATCAGATCATTTATGTGATTAACAGTACATTACAAACATACTATTCTTCATGAAATCAGCACACAAAACCATAATTGAGCAAGTACTTTTCTAAAATGATAATAGTGTAAGCCTAGAGTAACAATTTAACTGAAAAAATTGTGCAACTGGACTCCATTGCAAACAAAAAGAGACTTGCTCTAACAGTTCGAGCCCACAGATGAACTATTAAGCCTACTAACCTTTAGGTCTGAAGCACGTAGGCCAGGTCTGGCTATTTTCAACCCCATGCTCCATCCCCTGAACACCTACAGAGAGAGCATTTACTGACAGTGGATTTATGTTTGTGTTCATTCATATCCATAATTGGTACAAAGAACGCCTCCATCTCAAGAGATCACACCGAGCAGCTGCTGTCAATTAAGAGTTTAACCCTGGCATTTCAGCTGCAGCTTGTTCCACTGTTTCCACTCCTCAAAGGCTGCAACAACACTGATTAACAGAAGAGATATGTGTAGTTACATAGGCATGCATGGTACAGTGTAAGTACGGTGTCATACGATGTAACTACACTATAATTACATTATACCTGCATGTAATGTATATGCATTACACAGTGCAATGTGGAACCAAAGTTACATGGAATTCAGGTGCCAAAGTTGCATGGCACGCCACCATTATATGAACACAAAAACACATACTGTAAATTGTGATCGGCCCCAGGGTTAGAGCTGGCTCCTCTGCTCTTCCTTGGCATTTCACCTGCCCCAGTTCCTAGGACGACGAAAGCGGTGTGCAGGATGAGAGACTACAGGCTCGTCCGTAGTGCATGCGAGGCACACTGGACCCACTCCAATTTTCCTACCGCTCCAACAGATCCACAGAACATGCCATTTCCATCGCTATTCACATGGCATGACATCTGGACAAGAGTAACGCCTACAGCATCAGTCAAAAGTTTGGACACACCTTCTAATTCAAGGGTTTTTCTTATCTTTAATATTTTCTACATTGTACAATAATAGTGAAGACATCAAAACTATGAAATAAACACATATGGAATCATGTAGTAACCAAAACAAAGTGATAAACAAATCTAAATATATGTTATATTTGAGATTCTTCAAAGTAGCCACCCTTTGCCTTAAGTTCCTCAGCGTCCACAACCACAAGGCCCTCCAGCGGGTGATGAAGATGGACCGTGCTCCCACCCATCCAGGACGTCTACTCGAAATGGTGCCTGAGGACAGCATCATCAAGGACCCCTCAAACCCCAGCCACAAGCTGTTCACTCCCTTACCGTTGGGCAGACGGTATCGGAGCATGAGGACTGATACCAACAGGCTCAGAGACAGTTTCTACCTACTAGCCATCAGACTGCTGAACACTTGAACTGGACTGACCACCTGCTCTGATTCTCCATACCTTAGCACACATGCACTCACTCACACAGGCTTGCTGCTACCAGACGTGTATTTACTATAGCTAATAATGCACAATTTAAACACCCCAATCCACCCCTTCCCCAAAGCACGTGTACATATTGGACCACACATTGTGCCTTCCTGTATTATACTTATGTTAAAATGTTTATTATATTCTACATTGTCAAGAAGGAACATGCAAGTAAGCATTTTAATGTACAGTGTACACCATGTGTATCCTGTGCATACGACTAATAAAACTTGAAAGGACTGTTCCTGGATACTACCAAGGTGTGGTGGTCTTTTCTGTCCCTTTTATAGTCGCCGAAGCGTCACCCAGGTGGGTGATACACTTTTGAGGACTTGACGACCCAGCCTACCTAGAGATGAGCTGAACATCGTAGACGTCAATGTGCCTGATGAAGAGTTCTTGTGGCCTGACTGACATTTCTCCTGTCTGTAGGCCTACTATCTATGCTCCCCCGCCTCAAGCAACCGCGTTTCCATCCTGCCTCGATGTCTTATCATCTTAAACTGCGGAAGACAAACACCCAATAATCTGCCATCTGTTGTTGTGTGCTTAAAAAAAAAGAGACTATGTTTGTATCGAAAAGCACTATATAAAATAAATATATTATTCTTCTCTTGGATTCAAGAATCACAAAGGATTATTTGTGTTGCAGGACTCTGAATCCACAATGGTGTGATTTGGAATATAAATGAAAATCATCCACCATTAGATGGATTTTTATGTATTGTGGACCACAGTTCGGGAAACACTGTTTGGCGTCATAGAGTCAGACGTTGAGGATTTGGTCTGTGTATGGTATGTACACAGACCAAATCCTCAACATCTGACTCACAGACTCCATCTATTGGACACTTACCTTTACATCCTTCAACTTCTACTGTGTGAAGTATTCAAATGTAATAGAGACATAAGCAGTACTATATTTATATCTAGGTGTGAATTCTTTTCCCAAGAAGCTCTCTCCTCTAGTGCAGCCAAATGTGCATCTACTCCAATGATAGATTCTAGCGTTTGCATCATTAGATTCAGGCAATGGACATAGTGAGTCAGTCAACTCTACAGTCTCTCATTAAATTGAGTGAATGCAACGGTAACCTTCAAAATAAATACAAAACTGTATAGAAAGACAACCAGAACAGAGCATTACACAATTACATTTGGACATCACAACATTCAGCTATAGTACATTAATACCCATTCACTGAACACCCATTCACCTAAAACTAAATCACTCAAGATGAAAATAACATATTATAAACATTAGATGTTCTGGCTAACAGTAAAGGTCGTCAAATCAAATCAAATGTATTTATAAAGCCCTTTTGATATCAGCAGAAAGTGGTTATACACTTTCACAGCCTAAAACCCCAAACAGCAAGAAATTCAGAAGCACGGTGGCTAGGAAAAACTTCCTAGAAAGGCAGGAACATAGGAAGAAACCTAGAGAGGAACCAGCCTCTGCGGGGTAGGCCAGGCCTCTTCTGGCTGCGCCAGATGGAGATTATGGCCATTAAGGCCAAATCGTTGTTCAAATGTTCATAGATGACCAGCAGGGTCAAATAATAACCACAGTGGTTATAGAGGGTGCAGTACCGATTCCTTTTTTGCAGAGCGCTTCAAGGATACCATTGTTTTTTACTGATTACAATGTTTTTGATTGTCACAAAGATGTTACAATCTTGTAAGAGCAAAAATTGAGTGTAAAAACAAGAAAAGAAAGAACATTTTAAAGGAACAAACATACAATTCCAATCTTGGTCCTTTTGTTCACATATCCAGATAAACATTGGTAGAGGATATTTTTTTTAATGGCACATGAAGAGACAAATGTTTCCTGAGAGTGCCGTCATGCCTGGATTGGTCTCTGGCAGGGCAGGACTTGAAAGTAGAGAAGTTTGCGTAGAAAGTTAAAGGAACCAGGCATCTGTTTGTAGAGGCCTTTGGCTGAGTTTTGTGAAACTTCATGGTTTACCTGACCACAAACAAAAACATTAATAGCTTCATAAGAGAATATCCTTACTGCCGTTCAAAATAAAAATACAGCTTTATAACACCATTTTTAAAAAAACTATAAATCAACTGTATTGTCATTTTTTCTTTACAATATTAAAAACAACAAACTCACCATCATTAACATGGTGACCAGGTCATTATCGGCAGCATTGTCTTCTAAGACGTTATCCAGTGTTTCTACATACCAGGAGCCAGCTTGTGTATCTCTCCAGGAGACGTAACCTGTTCAAGTCACACAGACAAACAAACATCAGGGCGACAGGCATACGAATGACTCTTTCTTGCGATTGATCACCACAAATAAGTATTGTATTGGAGAGCAACCCCCCCCCACACACACACACACCTGGGAAGGTGGAGTAGGACACCAGTATGTCACTAGGTGTGGGCAGTGTGGCTCTAGCGTCTGGCTCATCAGACGGAGTGCTCAGAGAGTCACTGCTGGAGGACATGGGCATGGCGTCCGTCTGGTCATCTGTTCCTCCAATACAAGGCCTATCCTCGTCAGGAGTCACCTCAAAGCCTGTGTCTCTCTCACCTGCCAGACCACAACGCATATGTATTATCTTTATTAGAGATATAGATCATGAACGTAATAGACATAGTATCATCCCATCTACAGTACCAGTCCAAAGTTGACACAGCTACTCCTTCCAGAGTTTCTCTTTATGTTTTTTACTATTTTCTACATTGTACAATAATAGTGAAGACATCAAAACTATGAAATACCACATATGGAATCATGTAGTAAGCAACAAAAAAAAGTGTTAAACAAATCAAAATATATTTTACATTTGAGATTCTTCAAATAGCCACCCTTTCCCTTGAGGACATCTTTACACTCTTGGCAATCTCTCAACCAGCTTCATGAGGTAGTCACCTGGAATGCATTTCAAATAACAGGTATGTGTTTTTAAAAGTTAATTTGTGGAATTTCTTTCCTTCTTGATGGCTTTGAGCCAATCAGTTTGAGCCAACAGAAAATAGCCCTATTTGGTAAAAGACCAAGTCTATATTATGGCAAGAACAGCTCAAATAAGCAAAGAGAAACGGCATGAAGGTCAGTCAATCCAAGAAAATTTCAAGAACTTTCAACGTTTCTTCAAGTACAGCCCCAAAACCATCAAGCACTATGACGAAACTGGCTCTTATGAGGACCGCCACAGGAAAGGAAGACCCAGAGTTACCTCTGCTGCAGAGGATAAGTTTATAAGGTCTTTGTGAGATGCAGAGTAGGTGAACGGATGATCTCTGCATGTGTGGTTTGCACCTTTAAGCATGGAGGAGGTGGTGTGGGGGTGATTTGTTGGTGACACTGTCAGTGTAAGGGCTATTTGACCAAGAAGGAGAGTGATTGAGTGCTGCGTCAGATGACCTGGCCTCCACAATCACCCAACCTCAACCCAACTGAGATGGTTTGGGATGAGTTGGACCGCAGATTGAAGGAAAAGCATCCAACAAGTGCTCAGCATATGTGGGAACTCCTTCAAGACTGTTGTAAAAGCCTTTCAGGTGAAGCTGGTTGAGAGAATGTCAAAAGTGGTTGAGAGAATGTCAAAATGTCAAGTGTGCAAAGCTCTCATCAAGGCAAAGGGTGGCTACTTTGAAGAATCTCAAATATATATATTGTTTTAGATTTATTTAACACTTTTTGGTTACTACATGATTCTATATGTGTTATTTCATAGTTTTGATGTCTTTACAATGTAGAAAATAGTACAAATAAAGAAAAACCCTTGAATGAACAGGCATGTCCAAACTTTTGACTGGTACTGTAGATATTAGTATCCTAGCTTGGACTCCAGCAGTTCTATGTTTCTCAAACATGAATCCGGGGTGGTGACTGACAGAGAGAGACTGGTTTCCACTGTTGGAGATGTAACCCAGTGTACAGACTAGTATTACAACACATTTATAACACTATTGTTACAGTGCTGCATAAGCAGTACTAAGGGATCACTAAGCATAAGAAACTCCTACAGCGAAGTTGTCTTACCTCCCCCACAGGCCTGGATGAAGAAGAGCTTGGGCTTGCCCTGTAGGGATGGGCAGTTCCGACCATTGAGGTAGTTTGTGATGAGCTGAACTGGGACATTGGGCCCGTCAACTCCATGCACTGCACCAGGGAAGCGATTGTGACTTACCTAAAAAAAATATGCAATGAAATAACATTATTCATCTCCAGAAAGACAAACCTTTCTACTTTCTATGCATTTGTAAAAGGATAGAAGGAGTCTCTTACCTCCGTCCCATGTGATAGCATGATCACCACACAACAATCACATTGTGAATGATCCTTCTTGGACAAAGCTGATAGCTCCTGCCTTATTTGCTGAAATATAGTTATTACTGTAAGCATTAGATCATTAGGCCAGTATCTAAGTTAAACATGAATAGATATAAAGGAGGGTAGCTGAGGAAATACTCACCTTCTGTTTCAGGTTTCTCTTGACAAGGACAACAAAGTTAAGGGATTGAAATCTTCTCTCCAGTTTGTCGCAGTCTATGTTGGACCCTGTGCGGTTATTCAGCTCTGACTGAGGCTCAAAATCGACATTGTTTATGATCAGGCAGTGTCCACAGGGGCTGGCATCCATCTTATAACTCTGGGAGAACATGAAAGAAAAGCATGCATTGATTCCACAGTATATCCAAACTATAAAATTAGGGAACTGGTTAGACTCAAATTTAGACTTGTTGTAATCTTGACAAGGCAAGATACAGTATGTGGATTTATATAGCATTATATGTGAAGTTAAATTCAACAGAACTGAGATACAACAACTCCGCTGGAGAGTACTGTCGAAAGCCACAATGGGGAACAGATGCTACATTTAGCCTATAGTACATAGAGCCAAAAGGCAAGATAACTTACCTGAATACTGTCACGTCTAACTCTTCCTGTTGCCCTGGGTTTTCCAAACTCCCTTTCAGGGGCTGTAATAAAAATCACCACTTTTATACTTGAATATTCAGAGACATATGTCAAAGTACGTACAGAAAATTGTTGTGATCACTTACATAAACTGGGAGTGGTAGGCGTAGGCAAAGGCCTAACTGGTTGACTTGGATAGACAGGGGTTATAGGCAAAGGTCTAACTGGTTGACTTGGATAGACAGGGGTTACCACAGTGTCCACATGAGAGTCTGTCAAAATATAGCAAAATCCAAAGCAAATATGAACATTTCAGTAGTATGGACCGACATTGCAATGAATCACAGATGATATTTAACAACATAGGCATACTTACAAACTGGCAAAGGCCTAACGACTGGCCGGACATGGACAGGCAGAGGTAGAGGCTGGCTCTGTGGTTCCCCCGCCAACAGGAGATCCGGTAGGCTATGCTGCCCTTTCTCACGAAGGCACTCTATTAAAGCTGGGAAGGCCCGACTCCCACGAGTCTCCAGGTCTCGAACCAGCTGTCTGGCTTGGTCTCGTCTGGTTCCTGATCTCTGAAATTGACGAACAAGGCATGGGCTTGTGAGAACTGAAAGTAGCATATGATACTTGGTTAGAATTCCAGACTTCGCTGTGTGCAAAAGCATGGAAATGAGGATAGCCTAATCATAATGATGTCTATTCCTGGGATTCCTGCAAGACAGACAATAATAGTCAAGAAGAATAGCGTCACACCTTACCTTTATCTCGTCGATCATGTCTTGAGTAAAGATTCCTTTTGACAGAAGTCCATCATACATATCTGATGGGTTCAGGTCGCTCACGAGATTGACCCTATTGCGTTGGAGAATCCTTTTGTGTCTCTCCTCCATTCTGTAGGCTTATATGAGGCATGAAACAGGAACTCTGCAATGATTATGTGGCAGAGAAGAGAAATGACCAAACCAGTGCCATTTCCATAAGTGTTCCTAAAAATGTATGTATTTACATGGTAGTACAAAGACAATCCCAGTACTACGAAATATTAATGAGCAATACAAACAGCAAACAGGCTGTTTGCCTGTTTGAAGGAAATTCGACTTCTGCGTTATCCCAACCCTTCCGAAAGACACACAAACATAAGTTGGAGAGGTTAGAGCAGAGGGTAGCCATACTGTGGGGCCCGTGGATCAGTTGTGGTGGTTAACGGCCTTGCTTAAGGGCACAATGGCAGGAGATAATCTATAATCTATAATTCTATAATGCGGGTGCAAACTCACTTCTCACTTATTTATTCCCCGGCAGACCCAGGATTCGAACTGGCTGCTTCGCGAAAAATGGTGAAAATGTACCTGGCTAAGACATTCACATTCGCTAACTATCTTTATCGCTAACTATCTTTATCGCCTATTGACGAGAGTATCTTCTAGCCAAAGTCGTTTTGTTAAGAGCCCCAACGCTCGTTCTGAATGTTAAAATGCATCGCTTGCAGGATGGTTTTGGAAACATCTTTAAAAAAAAAAAAAAATTTAAATAAGATTTTTTATTTTATTTTTTAAAGCTTTCTAGGGTTAGGGTTCCCACATGGCCATATTTCCATGTTACAGCGCTTGTTCGTGGAAAAGGCATACCTGTGCCAATAGCTATCGAGTCTCCAAACACCTATGTGAAACTGGAAGACGTTCACCACAATGTTGTCACTGAAAAAAACTGTGTTTAAACCAGTTTATACAGTGTGAGTGTGAGTGTGCTAGTAAGTTTATATTTTGCATTTGTGAAATTATATATTTTGATGTGATTTGAAAGTAAAGGGTTTTATGTTTCTAGAACAGTACCCGCAATTGAGAATCGATTCATGTTTAGATTGAGTATTTGGCTGTTTTGGTCGTCAGTGCCAATTCGCCTCTAAACTGAACATGTAAGGTCCTTGGACTAAGGAATAACGTTAGGTCCTTTAGTCCATTATTGGACTAGTTAGTACCTGCCTTTCCATAACCATTTAAATATGGTATCATGGACATATAAATATAATTAATTAAAATGTTATGATTATAGACACATTAATGGGTCCAACACATACTTTGAGCACATTTTTAGCAGTTGTTACTCAATTAAACTCATTAGAAAAGTCCATTTAAACGTTCTGTACCATTCGCAAACAGGCTAACGTTAGCTAGCTACATAATGAAACGACATTGACCAGGGCTAAAGTAATGTTACACGGAAGTCTTGAGCTGAGTTTTACAATGCAGTATATGTATGCATATTTAGCTGTATACATCTAGTACACAGTTGTAAATTAGAATACAAATAACACACTGAATATAATGACAAACAGCGGTGATAAATATATATTTACCAGCTCCGTGTGATCTCCTCACAGACTTAAATGTCCCTTTCTATTTCACCACCGACTTCCTTGTTTACATCGCACATCTTCGTGATTGATGGATTGCAATAGACTCCAATTCCCACAATGCTTCTCGGTGTAGCTGGTCCCTCCTTCACACTGGATGCAGTCCCAGCAGGTTATCATTTACGGAGGAGAGATAACGTTAGAGAGCTCGGATGATGCTTCAAATGACACCTTTTCCATGCTTTTCATTCGTAGAAAAGCAGTGACAGAGACATTTTAGATGAATGTGACAGAAGAACAGTTGATCCAACCAGATTCTTGAGGTGCGTGTATGTTTTTCAACAAGCTAGCCTGGATAGCTAGCGAGCTCTCTGTTATAAATTGATGGCATAGCAATGTGGTGATTCAAGTCAATGGCAATGTAATGCATGTGTTCTGTTTTAAATCTTCACGTGTGGCAATTATAATGCCATTGCCTGCTAAATGCTGTGTTTAGGTGGTTATTTTAGTCTGTGTATATTTCAAAGGTTTCCCATTGGCATTCAAATCTTCCTTTTACCAATACAGACTCATTTGCCCAACCTTAGCTAGACATCCCATCAGGCAGATATGTTCTATCTGACTGTCTTTGTTGGTGCTTTCCAGACAAAAACACATGGCAAGAAAAACAAGGATGTTTTTGACATTTCCTGGTATAGTGGTTGTCTGTCTGCATCTTCTGGGTGGCTCAATGGAGACAGCCAATGAAGTAGACCCATACAAGATTCTTGGAGTGACCAAAAGTGCAAGTCAAGCTGAAATCAAGAAAGTGTACAAGCGCCTAGTTAGGGAATGGTAAGAACATCTTTAACTGACCCTTTCTCTTCTGGGTGTCAGGACTCAGTGGATATATTTAGCATTAAGACCAATGACCCTGTTGACAAAAATACATGGCCAGTGATGCATGGTTCCTTTATTTCTGTAAGGCATCCGGACAAAAACAAAAATGAAGGCGCTGAAGATATGTTCATCAAGATTACCAAATCTTATGAGGTAAGAGAGTATCCAATATTTGCCAATATTAAAACCTCAGCAGTTTACTGTAAATGCATTATTCAGAAGGGAAGGCTCCACCCTCTGGTAACCCTATGCGTCTGCTTTCTACCCAAACTCTAAGATATTATCCAATGAGGAGAAGAGAACCAACTATGACCGGTATGGCCAGACTGATGACACCCAGCCGTATGGTCATGGTCACTATGGTCACCGCCACGACCACTTCTACTTCGACGAGTCCTTCTTCCACTTCCCATTCAACAATAAGGGCAACCGGGAGTTTGCCGACAGCAAGTACGCTCTGCACTTCAACCAGTATGTGAATGACGTGGTGCCTGACAGCTATAAGAGACCATACCTGATCAAAATCACATCCGACTGGTGTTTCAGCTGTATCCACATTGAACCGGTCTGGAAAGAGGTTGTGTTGGAGCTGGAAGCCTTGGGTAGGAAAGTTATGAAATGCATTACACAAATGAAAATGACTCAGCAACTTCACCTTCCACATGACAGTGTTTTACATTACGTGCTAGTCATTTAGCAGACACTCTGATCCCGAGCGACATACAATCAGTGCATTCAACGAAAGTAGGTCAAATAACCATACGGAGTCTTGGTTTGGCTGATTGTGTTCAACTGGTGTGTTATGTCTTAGGTGTGGGGATTGGTGTGGTGGACGTTGGTTATGAGAGACGTCTGGCCAATCACCTCGGTGCTCACCGCACCCCATCCATACTGGGGGTCATCAACGGGAAAGTGACCTTCTTCCACTACGCTGTGGTGAAGGAGCACCTGAGGCAGTTTGTGGAGGACCTGCTCCCTCAGAGACTGGTTGAGAAGGTAAAATTACATGTTTTTGGCAGATTTGTTTTTTGACTCACCATTGTTGGCATCTCAGCAATTATGTTTACAAAAAATAAACTGTTTCAGGTTACAGACAGGAACGACTTTCAATTCCTGAACAGCTGGCATGAGCAGAACAAGCCGCACGTGCTTCTGTTTGACCAAGTGCCTGTAGTTCCACTCTTGTACAAGGTAAGCCATTGTCTAGATCAGTCCTCAGGGTCCTGATTGGTGTCACACTTCTCCCCCATCCTTAGCAAACACAGCTGATTTAAACAAATTGCATTTTTAACTGAAGATCATGATTAGTTGATTATTGGAGTCAGGTGTGTTAGCTGGGGCCCGGGGGCAAAAGTGTGACACCAATCAGGCCCCCGAGGACGGGAGTTGCCCTGGTCTAGATTAGTCAGTCTGGCATCAGTTTTAACCACCACTGAGAGCGCTGTTCTGACTAACTATTATTTACTTCCTTCCGGAGCATAGACCATTGACGACAGCTTTCTAATACTTGCTTACAGTTGAGTTTTTTTCTCTTACATTTTTTAGCTGACTGCTTTTGCCTATAAGGATTATGTTCAGTTTGGATACGTGGACCAGGGCCTGTCAGAGACTGCGAACCTACTGAAGCAGTTCAACATCAACACCTACGCCCCCACCATGCTGGTCTTTAAGGAGAGTACAGACAAGCCTGCAGACATTATACAGGTGGATACTAGATGCTTTACTAGACTCGACTACTGTGGATCCTCTTACTTTCCCACCAGATAGTTTGATTGAATAATTAAATAGCATTTGAATACCTGAGTAGTATCTGAGGTATTACTGACATATTATCTGTATTACTGACATATCATTGATTATATTTAGAGATGCGGTGTTTGTTGTTAATTAAGCTGATTCGAGACATGGCATTTCATGTCATTGATGCCTTTGTGTCGTTGTTCTCTAGGCTAAAGGGATGAAGAAACAAATCATTGATGAATTTATAACGAACAACAAGTTTCTCCTCGTCCCTCGACTGGTGAACCAGAAACTGTTTGATGAACTTTGCCCTGTGAAGCAGTTCCACCGACGCAGGAAGTAAGCTGATGCTTTTCATTTCCTTTTTCGGCTCAAGTCTATGTCTATTTCTAAACATACCGTTTATGAACAGCCAGTTTACACGATTTCACTTTTGCATCATATTCCCAAACATCTGTCTTTTAGGTACTGTGTTCTACTGATCACTGGTGATGAGGAGTCCTATACCATAGGAAACCAGGCCTTCCTCACATTTGCCTCTACCAACACTCTGGAGGTGGTGAGGTTTGCCTACGTCTACCAAAGACTGCAACAATCACTGTGTGATATTCTGCTGAAGACTAAGGACAGCACACCTCCACCACCACAGGTAAGTGTATGCTAACATCGCTGTAGTGGAGATTAACTTTGTTAATGTGATCTCCTTGGATGCATCTTAAGAGCCATATGGACTGCAATTCAGTTTTTGAGAGCTTATGGTCAAAGTGTCTGTATAATGAGCTACATCCACTCATCCTCTCTCTCTCTGTTATAATGTATCACAAGGTGAAATCACCTTTCCCTAATGCTATAAGCTCATGTGGAAGTGTGTGTCTGCCTGGGTGTGCTTGCTCGGCAGGTGTTCATCTTGGAGCGTCGTAACCCAGCAGGGAAGGTCCTGTACAAGGAGGTGGCGGGCGGTTGGAATGGTACTGATGAGGATAAACAACGTCTGTTGGATGAGCTGGAGAGGCTGCAGAAAGACCCCTCCATCCTCAACTACGACGCCATGCTGCCGGAGCTCAACAATGAGTTTGCCTCTGTAAATTGTGTTCCACAGTATTATCCTCATTAGAAAGGCTGGCCTACTTAAGCCCTTGCAGAGCAAGGGTAATGATGTAGTAATTAGTACTGTGTCCAGAGATAAGGTATTTGATCAAATGTTCTTTTATGGCATTCCAAATCTGCAATGGTTTTTAATATAATGGATAATACAGTACAATTATAGGCAGTAAATGTATATATATTTTCCAGATGTTTCTTATCCGATGGATCTACACAGCGTATGATTACATTTCTGAAATCCTTGATGATATTCTTCATAATAATTGGTAAGTTATCTTTTATTCAAAATTGTATGTTTGTATTTGGGAGCGGACGACATCAGGAGGAAAGGACATAATCGATGTCTGTCATGTGTTTCTGCAGGCGTGAGATGATGCCCCTCCTGTCGTTGATATTCTCTGCCTTGTTCATCCTGTTTGGCACTGTGGTGGTTCAGGCCTTCAGGTAAAATGGAGGAACAGTGTGATTCTGCTACTCAAACACATCACCTTGAGGGAAACTGTTTCGGCTTACCGTTCTGCTTTGTGGGGTTTCAGTGACTCCAGTGAAGATGGTAAATCCAAACCGAAGGGAAAAGAAGGAACTAAGGCAGAAAATGGGTCACCGGGTAGCAGCAGCACCTCAAGGCAAGACAGCATTTTTTATTTTAAGCTATATTGAAAATATTCAAGCTGTGACTAAAATATGATGTTTTGGTTTAACTATCTAACATATTTTGGGGGGTCATATTTTGCCTTTCGCTTTCAATAAATGAAAATGAGTGGTTCAGTGGTTCTGCTTTTTATTTTATTTTATAGTCGCCCACCTAAGAAGAACTTTGTGGAGGTGACGGAGCTGACAGACATCACATACACCAGTAACCTGGTGAAGCTGAGACCAGGCCATATGAACGTGGTACTGGTGCTCACTGATGCCACCAAGAACGTCTTACTCAGCAAGTTCGCCAAAGAAGTCTACTCTTTCACCGGGTGAGGGCAGGATATGATCCCACATGGTCTGGTGCTTGAGGTGAAATAGACATCTCAAATCAAATCAAATTGTATTTGTCACATACACATGGTTAGCAGATGTTAATGCGAGTGTAGCGAAATGCTTGTGCTTCTAGTTCCGACAATGCTGTAATAACCAACAAGTAATCTAACTAACAATTCCAAAACTACTGTCTTATACACAGTGTAAGGGGATAAAGAATATGTACATAAGGATATATGAATGAGTGATGGTACAGAGCAGCATAGGCAAGATACAGTAGATGGTATCGAGTACAGTATATACGTATGCATATGAGATGAATAATGTAGGGTAAGTAACATTATATAAGGTAGCATTGTTTAAAGTGGCTAGTGATATATTTACATCATTTCTCAAAGATTCCCATTATTAAAGTGGCTGGAGTTGAGTCAGTGTCAGTGTCAGTGTGTTGGCAGCAGCCACTCAATGTTAGTGGTGGCTGTTTAACAGTCTGATGGCCTTGAGATAGAAGCTGTTTTTCAGTCTCTCGGTCCCAGCTTTGATGCACCTGTACTGACCTCGCCTTCTGGATGATAGCGGGGTGAACAGGCAGTGGCTCGGGTGGTTGATGTCCTTGATGATCTTTATGGCCTTCCTGTAACATCGGGTGGTGTAGGTGTCCTGGAGGGCAGGTAGTTTGCCCCCGGTGATGCGTTGTGCAGACCTCACTACCCACTGGAGAGCCTTACGGTTGAGGGCGGAGCAGTTGCCGTACCAGGCGGTGATACAGCCCGCCAGGATGCTCTCGATTGTGCATCTGTAGAAGTTTGTGAGTGCATTTGGTGACAAGCCGAATTTCTTCAGCCTCCTGAGGTTGAAGAGGCGCTGCTGCGCCTTCTTCACGATGCTGTCTGTGTGAGTGGACCAGTTCAGTTTGTCTGTGATGTGTATGCCGAGGAACTTAAAACTTGCTACCCTCTCCACTACTGTTCCATCGATGTGGATAGGGGGGTGTTCCCTCTGCTGTTTCCTGAAGTCCACAATCATCTCCTTAGTTTTGTTGACGTTGAGTGTGAGGTTATTTTCCTGACACCACACTCCGAGGGCCCTCACCTCCTCCCTGTAGGCCGTCTCGTCGTTGTTGGTAATCAAGCCTACCACTGTTGTGTCGTCCGCAAACTTGATGATTGAGTTGGGGGCGTGCGTGGCCACGCAGTCGTGGGTGAACAGGGAGTACAGGCGAGGGCTCAGAACGCACCCTTGTGGGGCCCCAGTGTTGAGGATCAGCGGGGAGGAGATGTTGTTGCCTACCCTCACCACCTGGGGGCGGCCCGTCAGGAAGTCCAGTACCCAGTTGCACAGGGCGGGGTCGAGACCCAGGGTCTCGAGCTTGATGACGAGCTTGGAGGGTACTATGGTGTTGAATGCCGAGCTGTAGTCGATGAACAGCATTCTCACATAGGTATTCCTCTTGTCCAGATGGGTTAGGGCAGTGTGCAGTGTGGTTGAGATTGCATCGTCTGTGGACCTATTTGGGCGGTAAGCAAATTGGAGTGGGTCTAGGGTGTCAGGTAGGGTGGAGGTGATATGGTCCTTGACTAGTCTCTCAAAGCACTTCATGATGACGGAAGTGAGTGCTACGGGGCGGTAGTCGTTTAGCTCAGTTACCTTAGCTTTCTTGGGAACAGGAACAATGGTGGCCCTCTTGAAGCATGTGGGAACAGCAGACTGGTATAAGGATTGATTGAATATGTCCGTAAACACACCGGCCAGCTGGTCTGCGCATGAGGGCGCGGCTGGGGATGCCGTCTGGGCCTGCAGCCTTGCGAGGGTTAACACGTTTAAATGTCTTACTCACCTCGGCTGCAGTGAAGGAGAGACCGCATGTTTTCGTTGCAGGCCGTGTCAGTGGCACTGTATTGTCCTCAAAGCGGGCAAAAAAGTTATTTAGTCTGCCTGGGAGCAAGACATCCTGGTCCGTGACTGGGCTGGATTTCTTCTTGTAGTCCGTGATTGACTGTAGACCCTGCCACATGCCTCTTGTGTCTGAGCCGTTGAGATTCTACTTTGTCTCTGTACTGACGCTTAGCTTGTTTGATAGCCTTGCGGAGGGAATAGCTGCACTGTTTGTATTCGGTCATGTTACCAGACACCTTGCCCTGATTAAAAGCAGTGGTTTGCGCTTTCAGTTTCACGCGAATGCTGCCATCAATCCACGGTTTCTGGTTAGGGAATGTTTTAATCGTTGCTATGGGAACGACATCTTCAACGCACGTTCTAATGAACTCGCACACCGAATCAGCGTATTCGTCAATATTGTTATCTGACGCAATACGTCAAACTGGACCGCCTGGGGCTGTGGATGGAGAGGCTTATGGAGGGAACTCTGCCCCGGTACTACATTCCTGGCTGGCCGGGCCTGGACAAGATCACAGGCCCCGAATAGAAATCGTGTCAATTACTTATACTGTACGTTGTGAAAAAATATCCCCAAAAAGATCTATTGAATGATGTATGTTTTGTGCTTATAACATGAATATTTATAGGCGAGTGGTATGGTGAACACAACTTCCGTTTTTATATTCACATTCTAAATGCTTACACATGGTTGAAAGGTTACCAACATATCATGTCTTCTCCTCTTGCCACGACAGGAGCCTGACTCTGCACTTTTCCTTCCTGAACATGGACAAGCACAGTGCGTGGATGGAAACACTGTTGGAGTTTGCCCAGGACGCCATGCAGATAGACACCGAAGAGGATGACTGTGCCCGCCACAAGATAGACTACACAGGCTATGTGCTGGCACTCAACGGCCATAAGAAGTACCTCTGCCTCTTCAAGCCTGTCTACACCGGGGAGGAAGGCGGGTCCTCCGAGGAGGAAGGGCCTGGGGGCGCCACTGGGGGAGGGAAGAGGTCTAGGTCCGGGTCCAGGGATGACCACCCACCACGCAGGTCTACGGCCAGGTCCCGCTCCACCGCCACACTGCAGATCCACCACAAACTGGACCGCCTGGGGCTGTGGATGGAGAGGCTTATGGAGGGAACTCTGCCCCGGTACTACATTCCTGGCTGGCCGGGCCTGGACAAGATCACAGGCCCCAAATAGAAATCGTGTCAATTACTTATACTGTACGTTGTGAAAAAATATCCCCAAAAAGATATGCTTGGAAGTTTTGAGATGCATTGCATGCACACATCCCAAGTCAGGATACAGGCCTAAATGGACGCGTTCCAAAGCTATCTGTGTTTAAAAGCCACGACGACGCCGAGGTATCCTCATGGCTGTGTTCAGAGGCTACTGTATGTTTTGAGTGATTGCACTAGGACATGGTTTGAAGAAATTACATTCAATAGTGAGGTTGGCTTGGCTCATTGCGACAACTGTTACCACATTTATCTGCCGTCATGTTCTGCTGCCTTTTTTGCACTTGAAATATTTATTTGTTACGGAAGTACTTATAAAAGTAGGTTCAGTAAAAGAGGGAGGGTACAGAATATGGTGGATCTCAAAGCAACAACCGTTGAACAGTTCCTAGATTGCTTTCCCTTTCGGATCCCTTCCTCTGCATGCTGTCATTAGTTAGCTACTTAGTTCTAATATCGACTGCTGTTACAACCTCTAGATGAGCTAACTGAATCACTGTGGTCATAAGTGGACTCCTGCCTTTTTAGAACCGTCATCCATCATTATTCAAATATCTAATCTATCAGATTGTGCTTTGATATTAGCTTCACTGTCCCAATGGTGATTGGTCAGTACTGTGAATAGTGATGCATGTCTCTACTAGATCTATTTTCTTCACCATTTTGACCTCACTCCGAAAAAAATATATTTTATTCTTGTGCAATATATACTGTAACTACAATGCCTTCCATTTATCCTTGGCTGCTAATATTTCATGTTCATTCTTATTCATGTAGAAATAGGCTATTTTTAAAAAGTCTAACGTTATACTTTAGCTTTTTGTTACATGACCAAGTTTTTTGCATTAGTCTATTTCCCTTTATTTTTTACATGAAAGACAAGAGAAACCCGCACACTACTCTTGCTAGTGTCACTGTTCTTTATTAGGCTTTACATATCGTCCTCTTGGCCTTCGTCAGAGCTTTTTTAGTTTTACAACAGAACTTGGCCAGTGGCTTCATATAGCAATGATATAGTGTACAGTGGCTTGCGAAAATATTCACCCCCTTGTCATTTTTCCTATTTTCTTGCCTTACAACCTGGAATTAAAATAGTTTTTTTGGGGGGTGCTTTGTGTAATTTGATTTACATGCCTACCACTTTGAAGATGCAAAATATTTTTTATTGTGAAACAAACAAGACCCCAAAGTCAATACTTTGTAGAGGCACCTTTTACTGCAAGTCTTTTGGGGTATGTCTCTATAAGCTTGGCACATCTAGCCACTGGGATTTTTGCCCATTCTTCAAGGCAAAACTGCTCCAGCTCCTTCAAGTTGGATTGGTTGCGCTGGTGTATAGCAATCTTTAAGTCATACAACAAATTCTCAATTGGATTGAGGTGTGAGCTTTGACTAGGCCATTCCAAGACATTTACATTTTTCCCGTTAAACCACTCGAGCGTTGCTTTAGCAGTGTGCTTAGGGTCATTGACCTGCTGGAAGGTGAATCTCCGTCCCAGTCTCAAATCTCTGGAAGACTGAAACAGGTTTCCCTCAAGAATTTCCCTGTATTTAGCATCATCCATCATTCCTTCAATTCTGACCAGTTTCTCAGTCCCTGCCGATGAAAAACATCCCCACAGCATGATGCTGCCACCACCATGCTTCACTGTGGGGATAGTGTTCTCGGGGTGTTGGGTTTGCGCCAGACATTTTCCTTGATGGCCAAAAAGCTCAATTTTAGTCTCATCTGACCAGAGTACCTTCTTCCATATGTAGGGGAGTCTCCCGCATGCCTTTTGGCGAACACTAAATGTGTTTGCTTATTTTTATTCTTTAAGCAATGGCTTTTTTCTGGCCAGTTTTCCTGTAAACCCAGCTCTGTGGAGTGTACGGCTTGAAGTGGTCCTATGGACAGATACTCCAATCTCCGTTGTGGAGCTTTGCAGCTCCTTCAGGGTTATCTTTGGTCTCTTTGTTGCCTCTCTGATTAATGCCCTCCTTGCCTGGTCCGTGAGTTTGGTGGGCAGCCATCTCTTGGCAGGTTTGTTGTGGTGCCATATTCTTTCCATTTTTTAATAATGGATTTAATGGTGCTCCGTGGGATGTTCAAAGTTTCTGATTTTTTTTATAACCCATCCCTGATCTGTACTTCTCCACAACTTTGTCCCTGACCTGTTTGGAGAGCTCCTTGGTCTTCATGGTGCCGCTTGCTTGGTGGTGTTGCAGACTCAGGGGCCTTTCAGAACAGGTGTGTGTATATATACTGAGATCATGTGACAGATCATGTGCCACTTAGATTGCACACAGGTGGACTTTATTTAACTAATTATGTGACTTCTGAAGGTAATTGTTTGCACCAGATCTTATTTAGGGGCTTCATTGCAAAGGGGGGGAATACCAATGCACACACCACTTTTCCGTTTTAAAAAATTTATTTTTTAGAAATTTTGAAACTAGTCTCTTTTTTTTTCACTTCACCAATTTGGACTATTTTGTGTATGTCCATTACATGAAATCAAATTATAAATACATTTAAATTACAGGTTGTAATGCAACAAAATAGGAAAAACGCCAAGGGGGATGAATACTTTTGCAAGGCACTGTGTGTTGGAGAATGAACAACATTTCATGCGACATTATCTGATCTATTTTGAAATAAAAAACTAAACTTTATTGTGCTTAACTCAAATTAATTTACAAACAAACTAATATTGTTGTCATGACAATAGTTTAGTTGGATTTGGAAATGCTGTACATGTTCTACCACGTCATCTGTACATATATTAACATACTGTAATACATCAAATATTTGTTGTTTTTACATGGATTTATTATAATAATGTGGTCATATCATTCACCAATACTGTTGTTTGTTCCATTTATAAACATGTTTTTGTTACAAAATTACTAAAGTACAATGTTGACTAAATAAATTAATCTGATGTTTCACATGTCTCAAAGGTTCTGCTACGGTGCATATCATCTTGCTGTGTGAAATAAATGCTTTACGTTCATATGTTACCAAGACAAATTATATTAATTTGTATTTCTCAGCTTTATCAGGATCCTTGTTTGGCATGATATGGTCACACCAAGTGATTATTTTACCTTTGATTGTATTGTTGTTTGTACCTCAGGCGGCTGAAGAAATTCAGCTTGCCCCCCCCCCAAGCCAAGGACTAACTCTGCTACCGTCCAACAGATGGAGGCAGCACAGGTGCGTCAGAGCTGGAAGTAGAATCCTAAGTGTTGTTGCCCATTAGTTTACTCCAATTAGGGGAGATGTGGCAGGTTAAGCGGAAAATAATAAAGGAAAATAGATTTAAAATAATATCTATAAAAAATATATGGGGGGAGACAATTACATCAATAGAAGCCACAATCTATTTGCAATATTCAAGCTGATTCACCCCGTTATAGAGAAAGTAAACCACTGGACACTTTCTGTTTCACACTTTAAATACTGTATTCTCGTGACAGCTAATTCGAATATTTATACTACTGTACATTGTTACACTCTGATCTGTTTCACCTGTCTTTGTGATTGTCTCCACCCCCCTCAAGGTGTCGCCCATCTTCTCCATTATTCCCAGTGTATTTGTACCTGTGTTCTCTGTATGTTGCCAGTTCGTTTTGTTTCTTGAAAGCTACCAGCGTTTGTTTGCCTGCCCCTGTACTAGAAATAAACTTGTTTCTTCGACACTGTCTGCATCTGGGACATACATGAAACATGATAGTACGAACTGGCCATGACTGACCCAGCAGACTCGGACCAGCTCCGCAACGCCCTCTCCTCCCAAGGAGCCACCATTGGAATGCACAAGGAGTTGCTTTGTGGACTGATGGAAGGGTACCAGACCTTGGCCGAATGCCATGACTGAGCGTTTAACACATTGCTGGAGCAATTCCGTGGGTTGTCTGTTAGGCAGCCTACCACAATGGTGATCTCCCAGCCTACCCCAGTGTCCCGAGAACCCTGCATACCTACTCTGGAGATTCCGGAACCTGCTGGGCTTTTCTCTCCCAGTGCTCCCTCATTTACGAGCTGCAGCCTTCTTCTTTCCCCTCGGACGGCTCGAGGATAGCGTACATCATAACGCTGATGCCCGGGAGGGCACTCGCCTGGGCCACTGCGGTGTAGGAGCAACAATTCGCCGTCTGCCTCAATCTGGAGGAGTTCGTGGAGGAGGTTTGGAAGGGGTTTGATTCTCCATTGTCCGGTAGAGAGGCTTCTCTTTCTGGAGAAGAAGGACAAAACCCTTCGCCCGTGCATCGACTACCTATCCTCTACCTCTCAACTCCTCGGCCTTTGAGCCGCTCCAGGGGGCCACCGTGTTCTCCAAGCCGGACCTACGGAACACCTACCACCTGATGCGGATATGGGAAGGGGACGAGTGGAAAACTGCCTTAAACACAGCCAGTGTTCACTACGAGTATCTGGTTGTGCCATTTGGCTTTACCAATGCCGTGTTCCAGGCTCTGGTTAATGATGTTCCCCTCGACATGTTGAACCGGTTCGTCTTCGTCTACCTCGATGACATCCTCGTCTTCTCCCGCTCCACCCAAGAACACGTGCTCCACGTCCGACAGGTTCTCCAACACCTCGTGGAGAACCAGCTTTTTGTAAAAGCAGAGAAGTGCGAATTCCATCGCTCCACCATCCCCTTTCTGGGTTACATCATCGCTGCAGGGAGTGTACAGATGGATCTTGGGAAAGTGAAAGCGTGGTGGATTATCCCTACGTCCAGAGTACAGCTGCAACATTTCCTGGGATTCGCCAACTTTTATTGATGCTTTATCCAGGGCTACAGCACCCTGACTTCCCCCCTGTCTGCACTCACCTCTCCCAAGGTTCCGTTCACGTGCTTCCCAGCCGCGGGAAAGGGCGTTTCGGGATCTCAAACACCGCTTCACCACAGCTCCCATCTTGGTTCATCCTGACCCATCCCGCCAGTTCGTGGTAGAGGCCGATGCTTCGGATGCTGAAGGGGGGGCTGCTCTCTCTTGGGGGGCTGCCCTTGGAACTCAAGTTACATCCCTGCGCCTTCTTCTCCCACCGCCTCAATGCCATGGAGAGGAACTACAATGTGGGGAATCGTGAGTTCTCGAGGTGAAGATGGCATTGGAGGAGTGAAGGCACTGGCTGGAGGGGGTGGAACATCCTTTCATTGTGTTTACCGACCACAAGAACCTGGAACATCTCTGCAACGCCAAGCACCTCAATTCCAGGCAAGCTAGGTCAGCCCTACTGTTCACCCGGTTCTACTTCTCCCTTCCATACAGCCCAATTACAAGAATGTCAAGCCGGATGCATTTTCACACCGCTATAGTCCCACGGCTACTACCCTGGAACCTGAGACCATCCTTCCCACCTCGTGCCTAGCGATGGCACACAGCTGGGGGATAGGGAAGCAGGTTCGTGAGGCGCACCGTTCCCAGCCGAACCCTGGATGTTTGTTCCTGACGCGGTCCGCTCCTTGGTCCTGGTCTGCTCCTCCAAGCTTGCCTGCCACCCGGGCTCTCATCGGACACTGGCTTTTGTGCAACAATGCTTTTGGTGGCCTACCATGGTTCCTGACATCTCCGCATTCGTCGCCGCTTGCAAGGTCTGTGCGCAGAACAAGACACCTCGTCAAGCTCCGGCAGGTCTCTTCCAACCTCTGCCTGTCCCTCACCATCCCTGGTCTCACATCTCCCTGGACTTTGTCATGGGTCTCCCCCCGTCTGATGGCAATATCGCTATCCTGACTGTAGTGGATCGGTTTTCCATAGCCGCCCACTTCATTCCTCTCCCCACTTCATTCCTCTCCCCAAGCCTCTGCCAAAGAGACGGCCCAGCTCATGGTGGAACACTTCCGGATCCATGGACTGCCAGTAGAAATGGTCTCCGAGCGGGGTCCTCAGTTCTCGTCCCGGTTCTGGAAGGTGTTCTGCACCCTCATTGGGTCATCGGCCAGCCTCTCCTCCGGGTTCCATCCCCAGTCCAACGGCCAGTTGGAGTGAGCCAACCAGGACCTAGAAACTACTCTGCGCTGCCTGGTCTCCGCAAACCCCGCCACCTGGAGCCAGCAGCTTGTGTGGGTCAAATACGCCAGCAACACCCTTCCCTGTTCTTCCACAGGCTTATCACCCTTTGAGTGTTCCCTGGGGTATCAGACCCGCTCTTCCCTGAACAGACCCGCTCTTCCTGGCATACCTTCGGCCCAGATGTTTGTCCGCCGCTGTCGTCGTACCTGGAGGAGAGCCCGGTCGGCCCTCCTCAAGCCCACCTCCAGGTATCGACGACAAGCGGATCGTCATCGGACCCTGGCTCCCCTGTATCGTTTCGGGCAGAAGGTATGACTGTCCATCCGGGATCTGTCTGTCCAGATGGAATCCCGCAAACTCTCCCCCTGGTTTATCGGTCCTTTTCCCATCTCCAAGGTCATTAGCCCCTTTGCTGTTTGTCTTCTGTTGCCCCGTACCCTCTGTATACATCCCACCTTCCATGTGTCAAGAGGGAAACCCATGTCTCACAGCCCGTTGTCTCCTGTTTCAATCTTCCCCATTATCCCCAGTATATTTATACCTGTCTTCTCTATTTGTCTGTTACTAGTTAGTTTTGTTTCATGAAACCTACCAGTGTTTGTTCCCCTGCTCCTGTCTGTTCTTGCTCCTGTTTTCTAGTCCTTCTCAGTTTTGACCGTTCTGCCTGCCCTGACCCTGAGCCTGCTGTTCTATACCTTTCCCCACCTCACTGGATTACTGACCCTGAGACTGCCTGCCCCTGTACTAAAAATAAACTTTTGTTTCTTCGACACTATCTGCATCTGGGTCATACTTGAAACCTGATATACATTGCTTTTTAATTACACTGTAAGTGAGTGTTGCCGAAATGATTTATGTTTTGGAATGTTTTTGTTCTGCACAGGCTTCTTTCTTTTCATTCTGTCAATTAGGTTGGTAGTGTAACTACAATTCTATTTTCTCCTATCAGTCATTAAACTGTATATGTTTTACGGTCACTATTTGCCTCAATGTGAAATCCCTGAGCTGGTTCCTTCCACTCCGGCAACTGAGTTAGGAAGGACGACTATCTTTGTAGTGACTGGGTGTATTGATTTACCATCCAAAGTTTTTAATGAATAACTTCATCATGCTCAAAGCAATATTCAATGTCTGTTTTTTATTTTATGTTTACACATCTATTTATCTGTTATTTTACCAGGTAAGTTGACTGAGAACACATTCTCATTTACAGCAACAACCTGGGGAATAGTTACAGGGGAGAAGGATGAATGAGCCAATTGTAAACTGGGGAATATTAGGTGACCATGATGGTTTGAGAACCAGATTGGGAATTTAGCCAGGACACCAGGGTTAACACCCCTACTCTTACAATAAGTGCCATGGGATCTTTTATGACCTCAGAGTCAGGACACCCGTTTAATGTCCCATCCGAAAGACAGCCTGGGGCAATGGGATATTTTTTAGACCAGAGGAAAGAGTGCCTCCTACTGGCCCTCCAACACCACTTCCAGGAGCATCTGGTCTCCCATCCAGGGACTGACCAGGACCAACCCTGCTTATCTTCAGAAGCAAGCCAGCAGTGGTATGCAGGGTGGTATGCTGCTGGCTGCGTCACATATAAATGATTGGAGACAGGCGCAGGGATATGTAATAGGGGGTTTTAATACTCCACCCAAAAATACAACATGCCATGAAAGACACGGGGACAAAGCCCAAAACAAACACGTATACAAAAACACAGGGTTGTAACCCAAACAAAAGAGCGAGCTTAAACCTCTAATAAATACATGGGATGAGACCCGTAATAACAAGTGCACAACAATACACGGGACGAGACCCGTAATAACAAGTGCACAACAATACACGGGACGAGACCCGTAATAACAAGTGCACAACAATACACGGGACGGGACCCGTAATAACAAGTGCACAACAATACACGGGACAAGATCCGTAATAACAAGTGCACAACAATACACGGGACGAGACCCGTAATAACAAGTGCACAACAATACACGGGCCGAGACCCGTAATAACAAGTGCACAACAATACACGGGACCCGTAATAACAAGTGCACAACAATACACGGGACGAGACCCGTAATAACAAGTGCACAACAATACACGGGACGAGACCCGTAATAACAAGTGCACAACAATACACGGGACGAGACCCGTAATAACAAGTGCACAACAATACACGGGACGAGACCCGTAATAACAAGTGCACAACAATACACGGGACGGGACCCGTAATAACAAGTGCACAACAATACACGGGACGAGACCCGTAATAACAAGTGCACAACAATACACGGGACGTGACCCGTAATAACAAGTGCACAACAATACACGGGACGAGACCCGTAATAACAAGTGCACAACAATACACGGGACGGGACCCGTAATACCAAGTGCACAACAATACACGGGACGAGACCCGTAATAACAAGTGCACAACAATACACGGGACGTGACCCGTAATAACAAGTGCACAACAATACACGGGACGAGACCCGTAATAACAAGTGCACAACAATACACGGGACGAGACCCGTAATAACAAGTGCACAACAATACACGGGACGTGACCCGTAATAACGAACACACAATACACTCAGCACGAAAACCAAATCCACAAAGCACAGGTACTCACAAGACCAACAGACATGGGAACAATAACCGACAAAACAATGGTGAACAGAGGGCACATATATACAATTACTAATCAGGGAGAATGGGAACCAGGTGTGCGTAATGAAACAGTTCAGTGTCCCCTAGAAGCCGGTGACGTAGGGGGAATCCGTGACAATCTAACAATAGGTGCCCTTCTTTGCGAGGCGTTGGAAAACCTCACTTTTCTTTGTGGTTGAATCTGTTTGAAATTCACTGCTCGACTGAGGGACCTTATAGATAATTGTATGTGTGGGGTACAGAGATGAGGTAGTAATTCAAAAATCATTTTAAACACTATTATTGCACAGAGTGAGTCCATGCAACCTATTATGTGACTTGTTCAGTACATTTTTACTCCTGAAATTATTTATGCTTCCCATAACATAGGGGTTGAATACTTATTGACTCAAGACATCTCAGCTATGAATTATTTATTAATTTGTAAAAACAGAATTCCACTATGACATTATGGGGCATTGTGTGGAGGGCAATGATTATTTTTTTTAATCTAAATTTAATCCATTTTAAAGAGGCTGTAACACAGGAAAATGTGGAAGAGGTCAAGGGGTGTGAATACTTTCTGAAGGACCTGTATTTTTAACTATTGTTAATGTTTGTGTCGCCCTAGGTGAGGAAGACCACTACACACAATGAAGTGTGTACCTGTCCTCGGCTCCACTCGTAGGCTTCAGGTGAGTAGCGAGTTCCACACAGCTCTATCTGGACAACCCTCTTGCAGTCCAGCAGGCCCTTCTACCCACAACGTCTGAAGGGGGTCCCGGGCCAATCTTGGGCATCCACATGGATGAGACCCACAGGGCCGTGTCTGACAAACACAGGACACAAATGTACTGTTTCACAGAAATAGATGCAGCCTAGTCCTGCATAACCAAAAAATGTGCTCATCAGAGATTCTCCATTGAAAGTGCTTTTTATTCCAGGACTAGGCTTAATCTTTGTCCAGGAAACCGGCCCTGAAAGTATTCTAGTTGTTCTGGCATATGAAAAATACAAGCTTACGACCACAATACTTATTTCTCAGCAAATGCTTGGAGAATACGGTATGCTACGATGTGATCACCACCTGTTTAAAAACAAAAGTAGCCTATACAGTTAAACATTACTACAAATGTATCTTGAGTGCTTCGTGTCAAAACATTATAACAGTAACCTTTGTCCTGCATCTGTCAGGAAGGTTCATTCGACATTTAGCCTAAATGTGTGACGAGGAGAAAGGCGGAGCAGGTGTTGTTTTGAGGCACATCTGAAAGGTAAACGGAACACTGCCGAACTGCAGTTAGTAGGCCTTTGCTATTAATGTCCAAAATCACTTTCCTCACATTGCATAGTGCAGAAAAGGGGGCTCCTCCTCACCAATAGTAAGGTGGATCAAGCCCGTGGCCAGGATTGTACGGTAGGCCTCATACACGTTGACGTCCCCAACATCAGCCACCGTCAGAGACTCATAGGGCACTGCCCGGGTGTCACTTTTGTAGGCCCTCAACATGGCAGACCCTGCTCTGATCTGACGATGGCTAAATCTGTAAAGGACCATGCATTGTCTTACTTTTGTGTAACAAGCCCCCAAAAAATTGTAATTGTGAGAGGTTAGCATGTCTTGGGGGTATGATATATGTGTCTAACTCTCACTCATTATTATTCATGATTCATTCAGAATTATCAGTAACCATGGTAGCATCCACATTTAATGTGAAAGTGTTTAGAAACATATTCTATTCTTATTTACAATAAAAGTGACTCCAAAATGGCACAATATGTTATTTACCATTCATTTCTATTGGGTACAAAATAATCTGAAACCACCAAAACAAACAGCAAATGCATCCAACAAGTTGTAGAGTCACAAGCTTGATGTAGTCATTGCGTGCTATGAATATGGGATCAAATACTAAACTTTTTACTACTTTAATACAAAAGTGAATTTGTCTCGTTACTTTTGCTCCCCTAAAATGGGGGTTCTATGTACAAAAAGTGCTGTAATTTCGAAACAGTTTACCTGATATGCATGAAAATACCCTCAAATTAAAGCTGACAGTCTTTAACCTTACAGTCATTGTATCATTTCAAAACCAAAGTGCTGGAGTACAGAGCTAAAACAACAAAAAATGTGTCACTGTCCCAATACTTTTGGAGCGCACTGTATTTGTTTCCTGAAAGCTCTACACACATGGGTGGAAATGGGAGAGAAGAGAGAAACTATTTTGACATTATTATTATTTTCCTTTTTCAGGTAAATTCAATGATTTTATATTGGTGGGTTCCCACAACTTCACAGAGTGACTTTTCTATTTCCACCACAATCTGAGGTCTTCCAGGTCCACGTTGGACATGAAGCACGTCTGTACTGTAGCTCTGCCTCTTCCAAGCTCCCACTGGGCCTGCAGCCTCTCAGGAGCACCATGGCAGACTGGCACAGCAGCCAATCAGCTAACGTCTTCATACCAGCGCTGTCCTGATTGGCCAGGGCCCGCCTTCCCCAGAGGCTGATATGCAGCATGTTGGCAGCCACTCTGGCACTGGGGCACTGCAGAGAAACAACGATATGAGCATAATATGAGTCTTGGATTCAGGGCATATCTCTGATACCTCTGATAATGTAATGGATTTGCATACTAAGCACCAAACCCTTATTTACTGAACGGAATACTGATTTCATCTTTAATACCTTGCATACCTTTCAATGAAGTAAAGGTTTGAAAATCCTAATTAGACTCCTACCTTATTGGGGTTCCATCGCATGAGCAGCCTGACCACTATTTAAAAAAAAAAGTTATTTATTTATCTAGGCAAGTCAGTTAAGAACTAATTCTTATTTTCAATGACAGCCTACTGGGGAACTGACTAGAGGCAGAACAACAGATTGTTACCATGTCAGCTCGGGGATTTGATCTAGCAACCTTTCAGTTACTGACCCAATGCTCTAACCACTAGGCTACCTGCCGCCCCGAGCTGCATGTCAGCACACTGGCAGGTAGGGCAGGGAGCTGCTTCTCCTGGAAACACCTGCTAGCCAGGCCCCCTGTTCCATAGAACAGGTTGGCCTGGCCAAATATCTCATAGGAAATGGCACTGACAGCACTGGCATCTGCCTTGCTGTAATTGATTACCACTCCCTGGCTTGGAACTGCAGTGGCCACCTTTGAAGAGAGCAAAGATGAAAAGATGTTCAGCAACTCTTGGTAGAACAATCGAAGTTTGCTTCAAAAATGGATAGATAGAAAGGGTTTATAGAAGGTATGGCTGAATCCATTTAGTCGACTGGTCGATAGGCTGTTGGTCGACTGAGATGTTTTTAGTCGAGCAGTCGCAAATATACAGTATGTTTTTATTTTATTTTTATGGCACACGGACACCTGTCTGATTCACGCCTGTCTCAGTGGACTAATCCATTGTGAAGGTCACGGGGATGGCACACCAGTATCACCAGTAGTACGTTTACAGTTCTAATCTACAATGTCTGTTTGGGTACTAGAGTTTCTGTTTATGGATTCAATATATTATTATTACAGTATTTTACCATTCTCATTGTCAGAGTGGACACAGTGTTTGCGGACCGTACAACCTAGGCTACGCTTGTGAGGAATGCGTTTTGGTTTATTTAATTCCATTTACGAGTTTTGTTTGTAGCGCTCCTGTCAATGTTGAGTAAGGAAGTACACCTAACTGGCCTGCACGCAAACGTAGGCCTGTAAATGTACCCATTTGGGGATCTGATTGAGAAATATGAAGTCATTTTTTTCTTCACCTCAAACAGCAGGTGGTTTTACATATATTGAGAATGACAACAGTTCCTCAACGTTTCTCTTTCGATAACTCCTCGCGTGAAATGGGGGGGGGGGGGGGATATCATGCTCTGATCCGGTGGAAAGGTAGTAAAGTAGGCCTACCTGATTACTTCTTATCATTTGCACAAATAGTTTACAGCTGTGTCTGCCTGGAGCTCACTGGCACAGGAAACTCGGGGGGCCAAGAATATTTTATACAATTTTGCAAGTTTGCTAGTGCCAGCTTCAGGCCGGACCAAGTTGTTAGTTGCTACAATGTTTCACGTTCCTTGCAGACATGACATGCATTTATACAATATTAATATTATATAATTTTTGTATTTTACCCCACAATTTCGATCTCGTCTCATCGGTGCAACTCCTCAACGCGCTCAGGAGGCAAAGGTCGAGTCATGCGTCCTCCGAAACATGGCCTGCCAAACCACGCCTCTTAACACCTGTCCTCTTAACACGGAAGCCACCTGGACCAATGTGTCGGAGGAAAACTGTACAACGGTGAACTGAAGTCAGCTTTTAGGCGCCCAGCCTGCCACAAGGAGTCGCTAGAACGCGATGGAACAAGGACATCCCGGCCGGCCAAACCCTTCTCTAACGCCGGACAACGCTGGGAAAATTGTGCGCCGCCAAACCGGTCTCTCGGTCACGGCCGTCTGTATCACAGCCTGCGATTGAACCCAGTTCTGTAGTGACGCCTTACGATGTAGTGCCTTAGACCGCTGCACCACTAGGGAGGTCCTCCTGGCTCCCTTTTGAGTCATTTGTTTGTCTTAATTATTTGATCACAGTGTTCTTAAAGCATAAGACAAGCTCAATAGCCTACATATAGTTGATTTTAATAAAACACATAGGGTGTGTCTGTATAAGGAAAACTGCACCTTTTAAAATTTCAACCAATCGATTGGTCAAAAGAACAGATGTATCTCGGTCGACCAAGATTTTATTTAGTAAGGGATAGCCCTAATAGAAGGGCTTGTTGTTTTGAATGTTCAGGTTGTGTTATTGTATTTCTCTGAGGATGATTACCTTAGGTGCCATCAGGCAGGAGTTGCCATATTTGTTCACCCATATAGAGTTGAAGGGCAGCTGTAGACTATAGTATTTCTGAGCCAAGCAGCAGCCACAGTCAGTGATAACCAGCTGGGGGCAACCATCTGCACAATAAAGATATTAAATAACAATATGATTACTCAATGTTGGTTGAAATGAGGAAGAGGTCCAGCAGCTGCAGCACCATCAGAGAGCCCTCTCTCCTGCTGGGCACGTTCACCTCCAGGCACTGACGCAGGGTGTACGGGTAACTATGGAAACAGGGGGAGGAGAGGTTAGATCAGTATACTCTGGGGTGGGTGAATATAGAGTTGGACGAATCTGGACATAATACATAATGGGCCGGTTTCCCGGACACAGATTAAGCCTAATCCTGGACTAAAAAAACAAATGCTTTTTAGTCCAAAAGTTGGCTTCATCTGAGGCTGGGAAACAGACCCCAAGAGATTGAGATAAAGCTGGAGGATGGATGGAGGAGAATGATCCTTACTTCTTCATGACCAGGAGCAGAGTACAGTTGTTGCCCAGGCTCTCAGGCTTGAGTCTGGCAGGACATCAGGGTACTCCTCCTGGGCACCGGGTAGAAGGGGTACGTCCGCTGTGAACGGCCGGTACACCCTGATCACATTGGGTTGGGCAGACACGTCCCCAAAATACCTGCAAAACTAACCAACAGCTGTTCAGTCAATAGAAATCAACTTGAAAGGCACTCTTGATTGCATGCCAAAACTCAGTTTTATGTTCAGTCAATCTTTCGAGACAATCTCAAAATATGTTGGGCTATTCTGTGTCTATTGAAAGTAAGTTGATGCTGTGAGTGATTGCTGTTACTAACCCGTTTAATGCAATCTGTTCCTCTTTTTCCTGTTGCCTGGTGAGAGGGCCTGCAGGGATCAGCTCCTGGGACATGGGTCTCAGAATAGCCTTGCTTGATGAACCAGCCTGCAGGGGAACAGGGAATACAATCGTATTACTATGCCAATTGCATGCTGAATATAGCCAGTATTCTACAGTAATATTTGAAAACCAAAAGTAACACACACTCCATGTACCCCAATAATCTGTCTTTACTTGTTGTAAGAACAGGCTATACAGAGTTTCCCCCATATTTCTTCTACCACTCCTTTTTTTTTAATCCATGAAGTTCATGATATCTGAATATGGCTGTGCAATTAAATAAACAAAAATGATTTTGACAATTGTATTATTATTTTAATGTACTACATGTCGTACTTCCTATTGGTAGTTCGGGAAATTGTAGATCGAACTTGTAGACAGTGACAATTTTAGCATGTAAATCTTGGTGGGGCAAAAAAAAAAGTGGGATGCATGCCATCAAAGCCACTACACAACACAACACTGAACAATACATTAATAGCACTATACCACTGCACACCTTGCTTTCAGCAGAGCCTTGTCTGACAGCGAAACAGTTAATTCAGCCTCATTTACTGCCTTTGAAAAAAACATAGTTGATATGGCTGACTTGCTTAAAGAAATGTGAAGAAATTTCTACTGACAATTGAGATGTACAAACTATGGCATAAAGGGACGACAAGCGGATAAGAGGCAATCCGCAATTTCGATTAAGACATTAATGAGCGAACTAGGACGAACGTAGTCAATGCAACTATTTGTTGACCATCTGATCATTTATCACTCCAGTGTTAATCTGCTAAATTGTCATTATTCGCCTAACTCCTTATGCCTTTTGCACACAATGTATATAGACTATTTTTTTCCTTATTTTTTCTACTGTGTTATTGACTTGTTTATTGTTTACTCCATGTGTAACTCTGTGTTGCTGTCTGTTCACACTGCTATGCTTTATTTTGGCCAGGTCGCACTTGTAATGAGAACTTGTCTCTGTGAATGGTTTGTCCTCTGACAAATCAACTGTAAATTTTGGTGTTCCTCAAGGTTCCGTTTTAGGACCACTATTGTTTTCACTATATATTTTACCTCTTGGGGATGTTATTCGAAAACATAATGTAAACTTTCACTGCTATGCGGATGACACACAGCTGTACATTTCAAAGAAACATGGTGAAGCCCCAAAATTGCCCTCGCTAGAAGCATGTGTTTCAGACATAAGGAAGTGGATGGCTGCAAACTTTCTACTATTAAACTCGGACAAAACAGAGATGCTTGTTCTAGGTCCCAAGAAACAAAGAGATCTTCTGTTGAATCTGACAATTAATCTTAATGGTTGTACAGTCGTCTCAAATAAAACTGTGAAGGACCTCGGCGTTACTCTGGACCCTGATCTCTCTTTTGAAGAACATATCAAGACCATTTCGAGGACAGCTTTTTTCCATCTATGTGACATTGCAAAAATCAGAAACTTTCTGTCCAAAAATGATGCAGAAAAATTCATCCATGCTTGTCACTTCTAGGTTAGACTACTGCAATGCTCTATTTTCCGGCTACCCGGATAAAGCACGAAATAAACTTCAGTTAGTGCTAAATACGGCTGCTAGAATCCTGACTAGAACCAAAAAATTTGATCATATTACTCCAGTACTAGCCTCTCTACACTGGCTTCCTGTCAAAGCAAGGGCTGATTTCAAGGTTTTACTGCTAACCTACAAAGCATTACATGGGCTTGCTCCTACCTATCTCTCTGATTTGGTCCTGCCGTACATACCTACACGTACGCTACGGTCACAAGACGCAGGCCTCCTAATTGTCCCTAGAATTTCTAAGCAAACAGCTGGAGGCAGGGCTTTCTCCTATAGAGCTCCATTTTTATGGAACGGTCTGCCTACCCACGTCAGAGACACAAACTCGGTCTCAACCTTTAAGTCTTTACTGAAGACTCATCTCTTCAGTGGGTCATATGATTGAGTGTAGTCTGGCCCAGGAGTGGGAAGGTGAACGGAAAGGCTCTGGAGCAACGAACCGCCCTTGCTGTCTCTGCCTGGCCGGTTCCCCTCTTTCCACTGGGATTCTCTGCCTCTAACCCTATTACAGGGGCTGAGTCACTGGCTTACTGGGGCTCTCTCATGCCGTCCCTGGAGGGGGTGCGTCACCTGAGTGGGTTGATTCACTGTTGTGGTCATTCTGTCTGGGTTGGCGCCCCCCCCCCTTGGGTTGTGCCGTGGCGGAGATCTTTGTGGGCTATACTCAGCCTTGTCTCAGGATGGTAAGTTGGTGGTTGAAGATATCCCTCTAGTGGTGTGGGGGCTGTGCTTTGGTAAAGTGGGTGGGGTTATATCCTTCCTGTTTGGCCCTGTCCTGGGGTGTCCTCGGATGGGGCCACAGTGTCTCCTGACCCCTCCTGTCTCAGCCTCCAGTATTTATGCTGCAGTAGTTTATGTGTCGGGGGGCTAGGGTCAGTTTGTTATATCTGGAGTACTTCTCCTGTCCTATTCGGTGTCCTGTGTGAATCTAAGTATGCGTTCTCTAATTCTCTCCTTCTCTCTTTCTTTCTCTCTCTCGGAGGACTTGAGCCCTAGGACCATGCCCCAGGACTACCTGACATGATGACTCCTTGCTGTCCCCAGTCCACCTGGCCATGCTGCTGTTCCAGTTTCAACTGACCTGAGCCCTAGGACCATGCCCCAGGACTACCTGACATGATGACTCCTTGCTGTCCCCAGTCCACCTGGCCATGCTGCTGCTCCAGTTTCAACTTCCACCTGACTGTGCTGCTGCTCCAGTTTCAACTGTTCTGCCTTATTATTATTCGACCATGCTGGTCATTTATGAACATTTGAACATCTTGGCCATGTTCTGTTATAATCTCCACCCGGCACAGCCAGAAGAGGACTGGCCACCCCACATAGCCTGGTTCCTCTCTAGGTTTCTTGCTAGGTTTTGGCCTTTCTAGGGAGTTTTTCCTAGCCACCGTGCTTCTACACCTGCATTGCTTGCTGTTTGGGGTTTTAGGCTGGGTTTCTGTACAGCACTTTGAGATATCAGCTGATGTACGAAGGGCTATATAAATACATTTGATTTGATTTGATTTGAACTTGTTCTCAACTAGCCTACCTGGTTAAATAAAGGTGAAAAAAAAAAACTATTTGTTCAGCACTTTTGAAATGTACGGCGACAGAATTCAGAACATGGGCGGTTCTTACAGTATTCTCCTTGTACACCAAGTCAGAACCATAGGATACATTTCTCAAAAACAGGCTATAGGCTACATGTGCACCACCAAGTCAGATCAGTGGGTGAAAATAGACCAAATTATTAGGGTGAGGCACATGGTCTACTAACAGCTTACATACACTTAGTATTACTTTCTCAGCTACAGTATACATATCTCCCTGGCATATTACATCATTTATGCAGCAGCATACAATACATTTTTGGACTCACCTTGAACAGGAGGGTGGCGCAGTGGTCCTTCGTGGGCAACCTCTGTCATCAAAATCTGGCATTTTCTGGATTTATGGTGCTTCAAGACAACTGGGAACTCGGGGGAAAAAAAGTTTGAATCATGATGATTTCAGTGATGTTCAGGTCGTAGCTTTAGATTGAGGCCCGAGTTCACAACTTACAATTCCAGAGTTGGATGAAAGTTCAAAATGTATTTTCCCAGTTGTAGCCCAGTTGTCTTGAAATCACTAGTCAGATTTTGCAGTTCCGAGTTAGCAGTTGTTTTGAGCGCTGCACAAATCATGCTTCATTGGCAACATATCCAACGTTGAATGTTTATAATTTTAAACTAGGAAAAAATACCCTTAATCTTAGACTTGGGACAATAGCCACAGCCACTCCACTGAATAGCAGGCTAATGATTACTTTGAAATGCTTGCAGTTAGCCACTGATTCCTTCCAAATCACTCATTGCTGAACTTGCGATTTCCAACTTGTTTTGTAATGTTTATGTCCAATGGCCGATGGGCCGAAAATGATCTTCTACGCCAAACAGTATCTAATAACGCCTTTCAGACAGCTGGAACAGATATGTTATGACTAGGCAATCTTTTTTATAGCTACAAGTTGATCTACAAGTTCTATCTACAATTTCTGAACTATCAAAAGGAAGTATGACATTTAGTATGACCTCAAATCTGCTAGTTAATCAACTTGCTGCCTAGCTAAGACTTAACTCCAGTGTTCGATCCATTGCAGTGATCTTACTACGGAGCTAGGCTATAACTAACTACAGCTATTTTTATTGTATATATTTGCTGCCTAAAGCCATGTTGTTGTTTACCTGGATTTCCTGGCATGTCACAGCACTAGTTTTGTCGTAGAATCAAACCCGCCCCAGACCAAAAGCACCACTTTATTTATTGGCAAACCGTTGCTCCCCAAACCTCCTGAATCCACCGGACTGCATCTGTGTATCACTCAACAACGTGTGGTAATATCGGTACCGAACTGGTAGGAAAGTTTGAGGCTGAACGGTGTGGACTGGTTGTCCTACACAAAGACACTCACCATGGAACTTTGCTGTTAGTAACCTAACTGGAAAACTGACCGTTCCAACTCCACCCCTCTGCTGATGGCATGTTTTACAGACATGCTTTACCAATAAAGCAAGTTTTATACTTTCTCCATCAGTCCTTGTCGTTCATAAGATCCACAAGGACAAATCGTTATGTAAACAAACTAGAACATACAGAGGCATCCTTGTTACAGTCACCGGACGTTATTTTGTTACTTGACCTGTTTTAGAATTAAAGAGACAATTGAAAGTGCGACAATTACAATTTTACCGGCGTCAGCAAATTATGCAAATAGGCCTAAAAACGATCGAAACTTTACTCAATTGTCCTAAAGCACTTTAATATTTTTGAGTAATATATCAAGTATTTTTAACATTGATACTTCAATCACTTCCAATCATACACATGCAAATAGTAATAGTGAGCTGTGTAGCCAAATATAATTTGATGTAATCTACTGTATTTCCAACACTTGTTAGAAAACACATTGAGGCATTTTCCTAATTTCTGAGACACAAGTCAATATCCACTGGCATTATCTAATACTAATAAATGGTCTAGTAGTCTTATTGGAAGTCTAACATTCATGTATGTGGCTAGGGGTTATTGACATTTCATGGACTTATGAATGATTCCTGTTTTTCATCTTGTCTTGTGAATACTATTATGACGCATTCTGTGTAGTGAACATGGTCTTTTTCTTCAGGTCTTCAGGTCCAAATGACACAGGAAGCAGCTCTCCTACAGTCATTTCCACATAAGACCCATCAGGCTTGGATAGGTACACGGACCACTGATCACCAAACTACAAGGGAAAAGTTAGTTGGATTACTTGAGGTTGTTCCATTATAGTTGGATGGCTTTGTGCTGTTCCATTAATTTTAAATCCACAGTAGATGTAGGTTTCCTGGATTAGACCTTGGATCCATTCTCAATGCAGTCTTTCCCATTCCCTTTCCATTTGACTTCAATTACTTTTTGACAGCACCCCTTTTGATTTTAACAAAACTTTTCATACATGTTTCCTCGTGGAAGAAGTGGTCAGAAAGTGACGTTTTGGTCCTGAATGCCAAAACATTCAGAAAATAAATGGGCTCAAAGTTGACCCATTTTGCATACCCCACCATACCATGAGACATCCATGTCTTCATCACTGGAAAAGACAAATGGTTGAGTTTGAAATCATTTAAAAGTTTACAAACAGCGTTGTCAAATTATTTTATAATTTCTTGACATTTTTTTAATTAGATTTTTTAATTTTTTAAATCAAAATGATAAAATAGTTTTACAACTCTGTTTGTAAGCTTTTAAATGAGATCAATCTCAAACGTTGATCTTTTCCAGTGGTGCTGAAGACATGGATGACTCATGGTATGGTGGGTGTGCAAAATAGGTGAACTTCTAGTACCTTCATCTCTTGAATGTTTCGACATTCAGCTCCAGAAAGTCACTTTCTGAGCACTTCTACAACGAGCAAATATCTATGGAATGTTTTGTTCAAATCAAAAGGGGGTGCTGTCAAAAAGTGATTGCATAAAATTGTTTTTTACCATGCGATCATTCACAGATCATTGACAAATCCAAGTTGTATAAATAATCGACTTACCTCTCGCATGAACTGTCTGCAACCTCCACATGGTGAGATGAACTGGTCTTCCAGGTCACTACAAAATCAATCATATCATCAGCCAACATTTGCCCGCAGTGGTGATTTTCAGTACTGTGTTGTTAACCAATATTTTATGTTGACAGTAATACAGTGTAGTAGTATTTAAACACTTCAGGGAGATCACCTCATAGGAGTAGAATGTTTTAACCATCTACACACTCTGACGGGCAGCAGAACCCAGTGAACTCAAACAAGTTCATGTAAAAGTGTTATGTAGTCTGATGAACTCAACGGGACGAAATATAACTGAATCAATAATTATTTTGGATCAACTGTTTTTTACTCGGAAACAAAGCAAAGTTCAGGAATACTGCACCTGGCAATGGCAATAGTCTTGAAACGTCTGTATCCCTCGGAAACAGCTTTTGCAATAGTTGTTCTCTCTGCACAGAGACCAAGGTTGTAGCTTGCATTTTCTACATTGCATCCTGTTAAGAAATAAGGAGGATGCTTTAGTTCATGTGTTCTGTGTTCGTAAGAGCTCCCGGAATGTCTGGAATGGTATCAAATCAAATACAGAACACGACTTCATCCTTAACAACACTATAAAAGTATTTGAATGAATCTCAATGATCATTCTTGATTCAGATATAACACTTAGAGGGTTAAATGTGATGCTGCTGAGGGCAGTCTGACTGTCATATATTGTTATTGACTTTTCATATTGTAGGACCTGCACTAAACAGGAATGTAAAATCATCAGGAATGTAGATATTCTGTATATTTGTACATCTCTGGACTAGTCGTACAGGCATATATATATATTTTTTTACGTTGACATTTTAGTCATTTAGCAGACGCTCTTGACTAGGAGCAGTTAGGGTTAAGTGCTTTGCTCAAGGGCACATAGACAGATTTTCACCTTTCGACCTTTCGGTTACAGGCCCGTTGCTGTTAACCGCTAGGCTACCTGCCTCACCTGACCCACCCCTCTCTGACAGGATTAACCATAAACAATCTAAATGCTAATGTGAACAGAAAACTATATGACAAGTTAGTCTCGACCAGGCCATTGTTATATCATTCAAAGCAAAACAGGATAAAAAAAACAGTATTAAAACAAGGTTTAGACCTACTTAAAACATATTTTTTTGGAATAGATTAGAATAATTAGTTCTGTAGAAAGCCTTCAGTGCAAAATATACACGAGGAGGGATTCTTACTTTTAAGTAAAGAGAATAAAGTCTGTGTCCACAGTGGACAAGATGTTTGATTTACCAAGCCTTTACTCTACTGAGGACTTGCATTACAATCACTTAACATTGCAGTGCCAATGAATGCAACAAATGTAACATTGCCTTGGTCTTAACAACCAATGTCATAGTATCAATACTAATAATTACTAAGTGCACAGTGAAATCAAAACATTGGCACCACTGACCAACCTGCACAATAGTCAACATTGTGAGAAATGAATCTAATGAAACACCTAAATACTTTTTGGGGGTCAAAAAGTAGGAACGTCTAAACAATCTAAACGCTAATGTGTCAAAAAATATTTTTAAAAATGAAACAGAAAACTATACAACAAGTTAGTCTCGACCAGGCCAAACATTAAAAAGAAAAATATTCTGTCTGTGCAGTAGTTCAACAGGCACAGGAGTTTTTGATCGCAAACATGTTTTACCAATATTGAATCAGGAAAATGCTGTTTGTATCCACTGATGGTGGCCAGACCAGCCACTCTGACAACAAGAAACTTATTATTCTCCTTTTAGTAATTCCATTCCTATACAGAAGGTACATCTTCTAATTCATTGTTGATAACAATGATATAAGCAGTCATGACTGCGCTGTTGGGCTTTATTCAAGCAATCTGAAGAGTTAAACCGTTAAATCTGAAAAGTTAAATACACAACATACTGTACCAAATAAATCAATGGAACCATTTTATCAGCCCCCAACCCATGTATTATTATTATTATTATATTATTTGTAAGCCCCTCACCTGTGAAAACGGTTCCATCATGTGCCAACAGGGCTGCCCCCACCCGGAACTTGCTGTAGGGACAGTAGGCAAACTCTTTGGCCCCCTGGGACTGGTAAATAAGAGGTTTAATCCAATCCTCATTCTCTTCTTCACTCGAGTGATTGCTGGCTTCTGTGTCTGCTTCGTCCACCCTGAGCTCATTGATCCTGAGGTCTGTCATAACAACACTTTCTTTGTCAGTGTCTGTGTTGTATCTGTGTCCGTGTGAGAGTGTGTTGAGAGAGAGAGTTAAGAGGTAGAAATAGAGAGTGGATTGATTGACAGCTGTAGATATAAAAGCAGGTTTTTAAGAGCCACATGAAGTGGTGCTGTGTGTTTGGAGCCTACGATATCTGTAAAGACATAGTTTCAAATCAAATCAAACCTTATTTGCCACATGCGCCGAATACAACAAGTGTAGACTTTGTACAACAAGTGTAGTGCTTACTTACAAGCCCTTAACCAACAGTGCAGTTCAAGAAGAAAATATTTACCAAGTAGTGTCACGCATAGGTGTAATAGGTGGCAGGGAAGTCAGGCGCAGGAGAGTCAAAATGGAGTTTAAATATGGAGTCTTTTAATAAAGTTCCACGAGTATGCTCCATAACAATATATGTACAAACAAACAAAAAACATGGGTACGAAAACCCGCCGCGCACCTATACAAACAAGCACACTACACAGACAACAAATCAATCTCTGACAAAGACATGAGGGGAAACAGAGGGTTAAATACACAACAGGTAATGAATGGGATTGAAAACAGGTGTGTGGGAAGACAAGACAAAACCAATGGAAAATGAAAAAAGGATCAATGATGGCTAGAAGACCGGTGACGTCGAACGCCGAGCACCGCCCGAACAAGGAGAGGCAACGACTTCGGCAGAAGTCGTGACAAGTAGGCTAAAATAAAAAGTAATAATAAAAAGTAACACAATAAGAATAACAATAACGAGGCTATATACAGGGGGCACCGGTACCAAGTCAGTGTGCAGGGGTAGAGTCTCATGGCTTGGGGGTAGAAGCTGTTGAGGAGCCTTTTGGTCCTAGACTTGGCGCTCGGGTACTGCTTGCCATGCGGTAGCAGAGAAAACAGTCTATAACTTGGGTGACTGGGGTCTGACAATTTTATGGGCTTTCCTCTGACACGCCTATTATATAGGTCCTGGATGGCAGGAAGCTTGGCCCCAGTGATATATTGGGTACTACCCTCTGTAGCCCCTTACGGTCAGATGCTGAGCAGTTGCCATACCAGGCGGTGATGCAACTGGTCAGGATGCTCTCGATGGTGCAGCTGTAGAACCTTTTGAGGATCTGGGGGCCCATGCAAAATCTTTTCAGTCTCCTGAGGGGGATTTTTTTTCTTCCCGTGCCCTCTTCATGACTGTCTTGGTATGTTTGGACCATGATAGTTCGTTGGTGATGTGGACACCAAGGAACTTGAAACTTTCGACCTGCTCCATTAAAGCCCTGTCGATGTTAACGGGGGCCTGTTCGGCCTGCCTTTTCCTGTAGTCCACGATCAGCTCCTTTGTCTTGCTCACATTGAGGGAGAGGTTGTTGTCCTGGCACCACACTGCCAGTTCTCTGACCTCCTCCCTATAGGCCGTCTCATCGTTGTCGGTGATCAGGCCTACCACTGTTGTGTAGTCAGCCAACTTAATGGTGTTGGAGTCGTGTTTGGCCACGCAGTCGTGGGTGAACAGGGAATACAGGAGGGGACTAATTACACACCCTGAGGGGCCCCAGTGTTAAGGATCAGCGTGGCAGACATATTGTTGCCTACTCTTACCACCTGGGGGCGGCCCATCAGGAAATCCAGGATCCAGTTGCAGAGAGAGGTGTTTAGTCCCAGAGTCCTTATCTTAGTGATGAGCTTCGTGGGCACTATGGTGTTGAACGCTGAGCTGTAGTCGATGAACGGAATTCTCACATACAGTAGGTGTTCCTTTTGTCCAGGTGAGAAAGGGCGGTGTGGAGTGCGATTGAGATTGCATCATCTGTGGATCTATTGGGGCGTTATGCGAATTGGAGTGGGCCTAGGGTTTCCGGGAGGATGCTGTT
Source organism: Oncorhynchus nerka (assembly GCF_034236695.1). Classification (NCBI taxonomy): domain Eukaryota; kingdom Metazoa; phylum Chordata; class Actinopteri; order Salmoniformes; family Salmonidae; genus Oncorhynchus; species Oncorhynchus nerka. The sequence continues at coordinate 38,451,081 of NC_088415.1, forward strand.
GATGTGAGCCATGACCAGCCTTTCAAAGCACTTCATGGCCACCGACGTGAGTGCCACGGGTGGTAATTATTTAGGCAGGTTACCTTTGCTTCTTTGGGCAAAGGGACTGTGGTTGTCTGCTTGAAACAAGTAGGTATTACAGACTCAGTCAGGGAGAGGTTGAAAATGTCAGTGAAGACACTTGACAGTTGGTCCGTGCATGCTTTGAGGACACATCTTGGTAATCCGTCTGGCCCAGCGGCTTTGTGAATGTTGACCTGTTTAAAGGTTTTGTTCACAACAGCTACCGAGAGCGTTATCACAGAGTCATCCAGAACAGCTGGTGCTCTCGTGCATGCTTCAGTGTTGCTTGCCTCGAAGCAGGCATAAAAAATGCATTTTGCTCGTCTGGTAGGCTCGCGTCACTGGGAAGCTCGCGTCTGGGTTTCCCTTTGTAGTCCGTAATAGTTTTCAAGCCCTGCCACATCCGACGAGCGTCAGAGCCGGTGTTGTAGGATTCAACCTTAATCCTGTATTGACGCTTTGCTTGTTTGATAGTTTGTCTGAGGGCATAGCATGATTTATTTTAAGCGTCCGGATTAGTCTCCCGCTCCTTGAAAGCGGCAGCTCTAGCCTAAAGCTCGATGCGGATGTTGCCTGTAATCCATGGCTTCTGGTTGGGATATGTACATACAGTTACTGTGGGGACGACGTCATCGATGCACTTATTGATGAAGCCGTTGACTGAGGTGATGTATTCCTCAATGCCATTGGATGAATCCCAGGAACATATTCCAGTCTGTGCTAGAAAAAGAGTCCTGTAGTGTAGCATCCGTGTCATGACCACTTCCGTATTGAGCGAGCCACTGGTACTTCCTGCTTTAGTTTTTGCTTGTAAGCAAGAATCATTGTCCAAAGCTGTTCATCAGAAATTAATAATAAAATGAAGAAGTTGTGGTTTGGCATGGGGCTGTTCCACACAGAGTTACATGAGATATTTGTGTTATCCCATACTATTGCTTCTGTGTTTGCCCTCTACTCAGAGCCAGGACCATATATTTAGAGTGTTGGACCAACTTTTAAACATTCAGTTACATAGCAATATAGAAATATTTCCCATGTAATGTTAATGGGGTGCTAACATGATTGCCATAGAATGTTTGTAGCATCATGTAAATTAATATAATGCAGAAACCTCAATGGCCCAGCTCTCTATAAATACATGACTCTGCTCAGAGTCACAGCCACTGCTCTTGTTCATATGGTTTCAAACTGTGGCAAGCAGGGGTGGAATAGGACTCATTTAGGAACCCCTCTCATCCCTGTGTGAGGCATCTTTCTGGGACGTTGGTCTTGATTCAGTTGATGGGGTTGTCATTGTTTCTCACTTTAGTGTAGACTCCTGGGAAGTAAGGGTTGGCACGCTGACTTCCCATGAGACAATGCCTTCTAAGTTTCCATTGCAGATAAGGAGTCTGCCCGAGTCACTCTTGTGGAGGAAATTAATTAATTACATTCTATGCAGTTTAATTAGACATACTATGCTGTTTTTACGTAGAGAATTGTCCATTGTTTAACAGTATAGTTTTTATTTATTACACTATATTCTCATTGTAGAATAATAGTGAAGACATCAAAACTATGAAATAACACATGGAATCATGTAGTAATCAAAAAAGTGTTAAACAAATCACAATATATTTCACTTGTGAGGTTCTTCAAAGTAGCCACTCTTTGCCTTGATGACAGCTTTGCATACTCTTGGCATTCTCCCAAACAGCTTCATGAGGTAGTCACCTTGGAATGCATTTCAATTAAAAGGTGTTAAAAGTTCATTTGTGGAATTTATTTCCTTCTTAATGCATTTGAGTAAATCAGTTGTGTTGTGACAGGTTAGGGCTGGTTTTCAGAAAATAGGCCTATTTGGTAAAATACCAAGTCCATATTATGGCAAGAACAGCTCAAATATGCAAGGAGAAATAACAGTCCGCCATTACTTTGAGACGTGAAGGTCAGTCATTCTAGAAAATGTCAAGGACTTTGAAAGTTTCTTCAAGTGTAGTCGCAAAAATCGTCAAGCGCTATGATGAAACTGGCTCTCACGAGGACTGCCACAGGAAAGGAAGACCCAGAGTTACCTCTGCTGCAGAGGATAAGTTCATTAGAGTTACTGCACCTCAGATTGCAGCCCAAATAAATGCTTCACAGAGTTCAATAACAGACATATCTCAACATCAGCTGTTCCGAGGAGAATCAGGCCTTCATTGTCGAATTGCTGCAAAGAAACCACTACTAAAGAAAACCAATTAGAAGAAAAGAGTTGATTGGGCCAAGAAACACGAGCAATGGACAGTGGAAATCTGTCCTTTGGAAATCTGTCCTTTGGTCTGATGAGTCCAAATTTGAGATTTTTGCTTCCAACCACCGTGTCTTTGTGAGACGCAGAGTAGGTGAACAGATGATCTCCACATGTGTGGTTCCCACCGTGAAGCATGGAGGAGGAGGAGGTGTGATGGTGTCGGTGTGCTTTGCTGGTGACACTGTCAGTGATTTATTTAGAATTCAAGGCACACTTAACCAGCATGGCTACCACAGCATTCTGCACATGCCATCTGGTTTGTGCTTAGTGGGACTATCATTTGTTTTTCAACAGGACAATGACCCAAAATGCACCTCCAGGCTTTGTAAGGTTTATTTGACCAAGAAAGAGCGTGATGGAGTGCTGCATCAGATGACCAGACCTCCACAATCACCAGACCTCAAACCAATTGAAATGGTTTGGGATGAGTTGGACTGATGAGTGAATGAAAAGCAGCCAACAAGTGCCCAGCATATGTGGGAACTCCTTCAAGACTGTGGAAAAGCATTCCTCATGCAAAGCTGTCATCAAGGTAAAGGGTGGCTACTTTGAAGAATCTAAAATATATTTTGATTTGTTTAACACTTTTTTATTTACTACATGATTCCATATGTGTTATTTCATCATTGTGATGTCTTCACTATTATTATACAATGTAGAAAATAGTAAAAATAAAGAAAAACCCTTGAATTAGTCGGTGTGTCCAAACTTTTGACTGGTACTGCATGTTCATATTTTTTGCTGATGCAGGCTTGTCTTCTGTGACTTAGTCATAAGTCTGGGTGTACAGATAAGCGCCGTTTGGGTGTGTGGCATCCTGTTTCCACAATCTACAGGAATTTAGCTGTGTGGAAACATGCGGGAATTGTTGATCTTGTTGAAATTGTTGAAATACTCCATTTTTGCAAATCTTATAATAAAGTTGTTGTTTGAAAGAATCTGCAGTCTCTCTTCCTATAGAATTTCTACCATACCCTGTAGAACAATAACACAAAAGACACAATAGTGAACAAAAGCTCTGGTCCTTTTGTTAGTGCTACAAAGGAACTCTTAGTAACTTCTGACCAACTCCCTCCGCTCAAACTCGAGCCAAGAACTGACCCTCTCCATCCGCAAAGGACGCAGCATTCAAAGACTTGGCCTCTATTGGTTGACCTGACATGTCATGATTGTTTGTTTGTTTTTTGCTTATAAAGCGCTTTGAGATGTCTATTCTAAAAAGCGCTATAGAAGTTTAATATATTCATATGATTATTTTATTATTAAGAGATCATAGCATACATATCCTATGACCTGGAGACCAGTATCTGATTTCCCTTGTCTGAACACACATTTCCCTAATCCAAACGGTAAATATCCCCATTGGCTCTGGCCCAGTTTTCAAGGGCCACACCCTATTATTCACACCAGTTTATACCTAGGCTCTTGTGACAGATGTTAAGGATTTGGTTCTGGGTGCCGAGATTAGGCTTTACCTGACAGGAGTCATTGCCACCAAAGTGGGTCCTACCGCACATCATGTTGTCTGTGGTCCTCCAGTAGCAGCAGCAGTAGCAGTAGTAGCAATAGCAGCAGTAGTAGTGGCAGTAAGGTCTACACATCCGCAGCACAGGGGACAGGTAGTAGCTGTAGATACGGGGTGACTCCCCAGTCGCTCACCGTACAGGTGGTGTATCCTTGGAGACCAGGGGTGTTGTCTTCTGGCAGTGCGGCAGGCTGAACTTAGGCATTGAGCTGGGCTCGCTCACTGAGCTAGAACACACACAACCATAGCAAAGGCGCACAATCAGATGCTGACCAATCAGAAGCAGGGATCAACAGGGACGGAGTGAAGTTATGTGTTTTAGTGTCTAGGCTGCAGTAGCATCTGAAGATGCGCAGTGAGCAGACTAACTGAAATATAAAGTACAAACAACCGTAACACCATTGATAGGTTCCGATATCTACACTAGGATACCACTTGCTCAATCTTCATTGTAAGTGGTATGCCTGTGTGGGTATTGAAACGACTAGCTCATGGTGGTGAAACGTTCAAATAAAGTCTCTTACCTTGACGAGTATGATGTTGTTGCGGCTGTAGTGATAGAAAAACAAAACACTTTCATTTCAATTTAGGACCAATAGAATTGTCCAAAACCCGTTCGAGATAAGATGAATCCACCCAAATATGCTATTGTGTACACTGTACACCGATATCCATCCCTCTCCCATAATTGTAGTCAGTACTCACGGCTTCCAGCAGTGGGCAGCCGACACACACCTACTTGGGCCCGGATGAGTGTGGCTCCACGGTAGTGGTCCCTGTTACGCCTGGTACTTGATAGAGTATGGCTGGACCTCCTGGTCTCTGATTATTCTCTTTGTAAGTGTCTCTGTGGATTAGAATGAGAGGACAGTTATTCATCTAAATGAGTCAACTGGTTTACACAGATTCCTACACGGGCGTACGTTAAAAACCAATATGGATACACTAATTGAACAGAAGGCTGAAAAAGGAATACACGAGGCCTGATTGATGATTCTGTTCAAGGTTCTGTGGCTCTCATTAGAAAAACGATGTAAATTATGAAACCGGTGTAAACTGTATGCATTAATTACACAAAATCACTAACCAGCTGGATATTGGCAGAAACTGTACTTTAAATTGTCATACTATTATAATGTACAAACATCATGTTTTTCACCGACACCGTACCTTATGCTGTGTATATAAAACGGAGTATACAAAACATTAGGATCAGCTTTATTGAGTTGCACCCCTATTTGCCCTCAGAACAGCCTCAATTCATCGGGGCATGGACAAGGTGTCGAAAGTGTACCACAGTGAGGTTGGCTCATGTCGACTCCAATGCTTCCCACAGTTGTTTCAAATTGGGTGGTGGACCATTCTTGATACACACTGGAAATGTTGAGTATGAAACCTAGCAGCGTTGCAGTTCTTGACTCACTCAAAATGGTGCGCCCGGCACCTACTACCATACTCTGTTCAAATGCACTTAAATATTTTGTCTTGCCCATTTACCCTCTGAATGGTACACCAACACAATCCATGTCTCAATTGTCTCAAGGCTTAAAGGGATACTTTGGGATTTTGACAATGAAGCCCTTTATCTATGTACTTCCCCAGAGTCAGATGAACTCGTGAATACCATTTTTATGTCTCTGTGTGCAGTTTGAAGGAAGTTGCTAACCAGCGTTAGCGCAATGACTGTAGGTCTATGGGTATCTGCTTTGTGCTAATGCTAGTTAGCATTGGCTCACAAAACTATCTCAAACCTCCTTCATACTGGACCCCTGAGACATAACAATGGTATCCAAGAGTTCATCTGACGCCGGAGAAGTAGATAAAGGGCCTCATTTCCAAAATCCTGAAGTATCCCTTTAAAAACACTTCTTTAAAACCTCTACAGGATCGGTGTGCTCCCCAAGGGATGGTTGAGCTAACATAGGATAATGTCATTAGCATGAGGTTGTAAGTCATTTTAAAAAATCCCAGGACATAGACATATTTGATATGGGCAGAAAGCTTAAATTCTTGTTAATCTAACTGCACTGTCCAATTTACAGTTTCTGTTACAGTGAAATAATACCATGCTATTGTTTGAGGAGAGCGCACAATTATGAACTTGAAAATGTATTAATAAACCAATTAGGCACATTTGGGCCGTCTTGATACAACATGTACAAACATCATTGGCTCAGTCATTCAATCAGTCTAAAACTTTCACATGCACTGCTGCCATCTAGTGGCCAAACACTAAATTGCGCCTGGGCTGGATAATACATTATGGCCTTTCTCTTGCATTTCAAAGATTATGGTACAAAAAAAACAAAATATGCATGTTTTTTTCATTGTATTATCTTTTACCAGATCTAATGTGTTATATTCTCCTACATTAATTTGCACCTACATTAATTTGCATCCTGACCGGTTGCATTATCGCCTGGAATGGCAACTGCTCTGCATCTGATCGGAAGGCACTGCAGAGGCCAAGCTTCCTGACATCCTGGACCTATATACTAGGCGGTGTCAGAGGAAGGCCCAAACATTTGTCAAAGACTCCAGTCACCCAATTCATAGACTGTTCTCTCTGCTACCGCACGGCAAGCGGTACCAGAGCGCCAAGTCTAGGTCCAAAAGGCTCCTTAACACCTTTTACCCCAAGTCATAAGAATGCTGAACAACTAAACGAATCAAACGGGCTTGTAAGTAATATTTCACCTGTTGTATTTGGCGCATGTGACAAATACAATTTGATTTGATTTGATTTCACTGTACTGTTTTACACCTGCTGTATGTCGTGCATGTGACAACAAAACGTTGAAACTAACAATGTTAGTCTGATAATGGAAGTTGTTGTGTTGTGCACTGTTCAATGGAAATGTACTACAGGGACATCAAAGGTCATAAGAACCTTTTCTAAAAGACCTGACGCCTTTGTTGATGATGGTAAGATGTCACATACAAAAGTTATTCAGGGATGGACTTAGGCTAAACACAGCTCTTTTTGCATTAGATTTCAAATCAAATGTATTTATATAGCCCTTCTTACATCAGCTGATATCTCAAAGTGCTGTACAGAAACCCAGCCTAAAACCCCAAACAGCAAGCAATGCAGGTGTAGAAGCACAGTGGCTAGGAAAATCTCCCTAGGAAGTCCAAAACCTAGGATGAAACCTAAAGAGGAACCAGGCTATGAGGGGTGGCCAGTCGTCTTCTGGTTGTGCCGGGTGGAGATTATAACAGAACATGGCCAAGATGTTCAAATGTTCATAAATGACCAGCATGGTCAAATAATAATAATCACAGTAGTTGTCGAGAGTGCAGCAAGTCAGCACATCAGGAGTAAATGTCAGTTGGCTTTTCATAACCGATCATTAAGAGTATTTCTACTTCTCCTGCTGTCTCTAGAGAGTTGAAAACAGCAGGTCTGGGACAGGTAGCACGTCTGGTGAGCAGGTCAGGGTTTCATAGCCGCAGGCAGAACAGTTGAAACTGGAGCAGCAGCACGGCCAGGTGGACTGGAGACAGCAAGGAGTCATCATGCCAGGTAGTCCTGGGGCATGGTCCTAGGGCTCAGGTCCTCCAAGAGAGAGAAAGAAAGAGAGAAAGAGAGAATTAGAGAGAGCACACTTAAATTCACACAGGACAAGACAGGAGAAGTACTCCAGATATAACAGACTGACCCTAGCCCCCCGACACATAAACTACTGCAGCATAAATACTGGAGGCTGAGACAGGAGGGGTCAGGAGACACTGTGGCCCCATCCGATGATACCCCCGGACAGGGCCAAACAGGCAGGATATAACCCCACCCACTTTGTCAAAGCACAGCCCCCACACCACTAGAGGGATATCTTCAACCACCAACTTACCATCCTGAGACAAGGCCGAGTATAGCCCACAAAGATCTCCGCCACGCACAACCCAAGGGGGGGGGCAACCTACTACAGCCTGCACACAAACAGGCACACTCACGCATTCAGAAGTATTTACCTTTCAGAGTACTCTATTTGTTATTTGTTCTCTGCTCAAAACAATGGAGTTGATCAGGCTGTTGATTGTGGCCTGTGGAACATTGTCCCACTCCCCTTCAATGGCTGTGCGAAGTTGCTGGATATTGGGAGAAACTGGAAAAACGCTGCCATACATGTTGATCCAGAGCATCCCAAACATGCTCAATGGGAGACATGTCTGGTGAGTATCCAGGCCATGGAAGAGCTGGGACATTTTTATATGGTCTGCATGTGGTCTGCGGTTGTGAAGCCAGTTGGACGTACTGCCAAATTCTCTTAAACAATGTTGGAGGTGGCTTATGGTAGAGAAATTAACATTACATTCTCTGGCAACAGTTCTGCTGGACATTCCTGCAGTCAGCATGCCTATTGCACGCTCCCTCAAAACTTGAGACAGCCGTACATTTTAGAATGGCATGTTATTGTCCCCAGCACAAGGTGCACCTGTGTAATGATCGTGCTGTTTAATCAGCTTCTTGATATGCCATACCTGTCAAGTGGATGGTTATCTTGGCAAATGAAAAATGCTCACTCACAGAGATGTTAACAAATTTGTGCACAACATTTGAGAGAAATAAGCTTTTTGTTTGTATGGAACATTTCTGGGATCTTTTATTTCAGCTCATGAAACATGGGACCAACACTTTACATGTTATATTTTTGTTCAGTTTATATTGGTACCCTTGACAGATGAAATGGCTCATAGGAGAAGGAGCCTACAGTATATCCTATTTCTGAAGAGTGAGGCAGCTGGATGTACAAGTACACCACCTGGACAGGATGCTAGTCTATCGCAGGGCCAAGATAACTGCCCATAAATGCTTATTGTAGCCATCAATGAGCTTGCTGCACTTTTCTACTGGAAGCTTGGCCCTCTGTTGAGCTGAAAACTGCTCCAATTCTGCAAAGTTTGAGGGGTGACTTCAACCAACTGCTGCTTTCAATGTGATTCAGACCTGCACTCAACGCTAGCCACTACAGAACAGACAGTATCGTAATTTCTTCTTTAACCATTCCTGGGTGTTTTTAATGGGTTTGGTATAATTGTCCTGCTGAAAGACGCATACTCTTCGACGGAGACCCAGTTGTTGGACACTAGGTCGAACATTGGAGTCCAAAACACCTTGATTTCATGATGCCTTGCACACGTTTAAGGCCCCCAGTACCAGAGGCAGCAACCCCACAGCATCATTGAACCTCCCACATGTTTGGTCCAAGGGTGTTCTTTTCTTTGAATGTTTCATTTGGAACCAAAAAAGGAAAATAGTTTGTGCAATGTTGAAAATACAATAAAATGGTATGGGAGACCAAAATATTATTTCAATGTCAACTGATTTTTGAAGAAATGGGGAATTATTGAATTTATATATTCGTCCACTATAGTTACAGTGTCATTGTGATAACCGTTTACATTGTTGTCTGATCCCATCTCTGATTCGATACTCCAAACCTTGATAGGAAAATTCCCAACAGACAGAAACAGTTTTGTAGGTCAATTCTAAGCCAACTCTTTTGTTACTCACAAATACACGGAGGACTGAGGAGTTGTACTGTGAATATACTTGTTACAAACCAGGCCTGAGCTCCTGAATGAACAAGCCTATTGACACAAATTGACAAAACAACATCTGACAGTTCCCTATAGTGCTCGTCACTGCTGTGACAGTAACGCAGACTAACCTCTCCATCCCTATAAAGTATGTTATTAAGCCACTCGCTATCAGTAACTCTCCTGCTTGATGGTTGTGACCAAAGACCAGTGGTGGAAAAAGTATTCAAATGTCATACTTGAGTAAAAGTAAATATATCTTAATAGAAAATGTCTCAAGTAAAAGTAAAAGATGCCTAGTAAAGTACTACTTAAGTCTACAATTATCTTGTTTTAAATGTATTTAAGTATGGTGGTGGAAAAAGTACTCAATTGTCATACTTGAGTAAAAGTAAAAAGTAAAAGTAAATGCTATACATCAAATTTCTTATATTAAGCACACAAGACGGCACAATTATTTACATTTTTCGGACACACTCAGGCATCAATTACAAACATGGTATTTGTGTTTAGTGAGTCCATCAGATTGGATTCAGTAGTGATGATGACAACGCATTATATTGATAGGTGCGTGAATTGGATCATAATTCTGTCTTGCCTGAGCAAGTCTTGCCATTCGAAATGTAACGAGTACTTTTTGGTGTCAGGGAAAATGTAAGGAGTAAAAAGTACATATTTTCTTTAGGAATATAGTGGAGTAGAAGTAAAAGTTGTCAAAATATAAATAGTAAGGTAAAGTACATACCCCCAAAAATGACTTAGTACTTTAAAGTATTTTTACTTAAGTACTTTACACCTCTACCAAGGACTGTGATTTACTAATGGCTGTTGAGGTGGTCCAAGGGCAGACAGTGGCTCATGACTCTGCTTTATATATGGGCCTTTGTAGCACCCTGTTCCAATTATGCTCTTACGGTAAATTGGGTTTATTGAGATCCTGAAAGGAAAAGTAGAGCGTGTCACATTACTGTATATATCACACTGTTTGCAATTCAACAGCATACGTTTGCAATATTTTCCACATATTCAGAAAGGAAATAATAGAGATTTTGAAGAAAGCATTATGCAGTACATTATGCTCAAGGATGTTCTTTCCTGATTGCCACTGTGTTAGTGATATCACGTTATTATATAGATACATTGTGTGAAATGATATACAGTCATGATTCTGTATATATTTTCCCAGAAGGTTCTGTTACAGTATAAAGGATATATAGAATACTGTATGCACATGTTAGGGTGTAATCAACTTTCTAACATTTCATATAATTCGTCCCAATGTAGATCAAGAGAAACACAAAACCTTTCTCGATTAGAGTATATGTAAGAAGGAATTAACAGAGCATTTACGTTTGACCTTTTTAGATTCCGGAACTGCAATTTAGTGAGCGCATGGTCCACTGATATCTATCTGGTACAGAAACTTAAATAACAGACATCCGAGCTGGACTGTTAGGTAAATTCATCTTGATATTAAATGTTGTTACAGGTCAGGGGTCAAAACAGTGAGGTCACCGTCATCCAGACAGGTAGGATTTGGGTAAATTCCACTGAAATTCCAGTTAATTTTCTTTACAAAAAGGAACATTGGAATTTCAGTTTTACTTCTTGAATTGACAGAATGAATATGGTATTGACCCCAATTATCCATGACCCCAGGGATATGAAGATGGGGTAATGCCCTTGCACCGTGGAAAAACAGCTTTGGTCAGCACCCAGAGGATGAGCAGCGGAGGGAGGGAGCGAGGGAGGGAGCGAGGGAGGAGGTTGCTTGCTGTGTCAGACAGTGTCAGATGCAAATTTGCTGGCTGAGGGCCATTAGCTGGCTGAGGTCAGGAGGTGCACCAGGGGAAGGTGGCACTGGTGAGAGAGACAGAGAGAGGGAGACAAAGAGAGAGAGAGAAATGCAGAGAGAGAGGGTGTGTAAAATGTCACTGATGAGCCCTGTCAATGCTCTGTGCTCCATTTTTAATGATGCCCTAGCCAGGCCTGTTGGGAAGATGTACTGGGCCAAGCCTGAGGCAGTCAAACGGTAGTCAATCACTCCAGACAGTAGAGATCAATAAGAAAAGGCACAATAATGATGAAGAGCTGAGAAACCTCACTCTTCACTCTCTTTTTCATTAAGACATGAAGTCGACCCATTTCTCATACACATTGGTGGTACAGACCATTTTACATACACATTGGTGGTACTTTAGCCGTAAAACGCTCACCAGGGGTGATCTTATGGTAAGACAGTGTATTGCATTTAGGCCTCAATTCAATCAGTTGCAGGTCAAGACAAAACGCATAGCAGACAGCACAAACCTTCATTTTGTTACCAAACTTTGCAGCTGCGCTGTTCTTCAAGTAAATGGATTTTTGCAAAAATGTTCAGTGGAAATTGTTAAAATTAGTCTTTGTGCATGGAATTGTATGGTTTGTTTAACTTTGCAATCATTGGTTTTATGTTTGGCATGTATTTTAAAGTGAAAAATTTGAGTCTCAGCATCACTCTGTTTCTGTGGAAATTGCCCTTTTGTCCCTGGGAAACTAGAGAAAAACATCTCCCGAGCCCAGCAGCAATCAGCCGCCTAACATTTCTTCCTTTCTAATCATTAGAAAAGACTGAAAAGGTCACAGTACAGGTTATTCCAGGGGGTGTAGGCTTTACGCTGCTGCTTGAGTTACAGTGCATCCGGAAAGTATTCAGACCCCTTGACTTTTTCCAAATTTTGTTACATTACAGCCTTGTTCGAAAATTGATGCAATTCAATGTGTTCCTCATCAATCTACACACAATACCCCATAATGACAAAGTGAAAACATTTTTTTTTTTTTATGTTTGCAAATGTATTACAAATAAAAAACAGAAATACCTTATAAGTATTCAGACCCTTTGCTATGAGACTCGAAATTGTGCTCCAATTTCCATTGATCATCCTTGAGATGTTTCTCCTGTCGTAAATTCAATTGATTGGACATGATTTGGAAAGGCACACCTGTCTATAGAAGGTCCCACAGTTGACAGTGCATGTCAGAGCAAAAACCAAGCCATTGAGGTTGAAGGAATTATCCGTAGAGCTCCGAGACAGGATTGTGTGGAGGCACAGATCTGGGGAAGGGTACCAAAACATTACGGCAGCTTTGAAGGTCCCCAAGAACACAGTGGCATCCATCATTCCTTGAAACTGAGCAATCAGGGGAGAAGGGCCTTGGTTAAGGAGATGACCAAGGACCTGATGGTCACTCTGACAGAGCTCCAGTTCCTCTGTGGCGATGGGAGAACCTTCCAACAGGACATCGATCCTAAGCACACAGACAAGACAACGCAGGAGTGGCTTCAGTCTCTGAAGGTCCTTGAGTCGCCCAGCCAGAGTCCAGTCTTGAACCTGATCGAACATCTCTGGAGAGATCTGACAATAGCTGGGTAGTGAAGCTCCACATCCAACCTGACAGAGCTTGAGAGGATCTGCAGAGAAGAATGGTAGAATCTCCCCAAATACAGGTGTGCCAAGCTTTTAGCGTCATACCCAAGAAGTCTCGAGGCTGTAATCACTGTCAAAGGTACTTCAACAAAGTACTAAGTAAAGGGTCTGAATACTTAAGTAAATACTTAATTTTTTAAAATAAATGTGCAAACATTACTATAAACCTGTTTTTGATTTCATTATGGGGTATTGTGTGTAGCTTGATAAAAAACAAAACAATTTAATTCATTTTAGAATAAGGCTGTAATGTAAACAAAATGTGGAAAAAGTCAAAGGGTCTGAATACTTTGCGAATGCACTGTATATATTGTTTCAGGACGACAGGGTGGCCATGGAAACGGACATCGGAACTAAGAAACCTGAGAATACTGTTGAGTTCCTAGATCCCTTCACCTTAAGATTGGATTAGTGTAGCACAGGTCAAGGTGAACGTCTCTGCCTGGTCTGGCCTCTCCTTTGTTTCAGCATGGACCTGCCTTCAGTTTTACTATGTATACTTCTGGAACTCCTTGCTGTGAGCTGTAAGCAAATGTTTCATTTCCTATTTTCCGGTTAATTTACTGTTGTAGTACGTGGCTGTGCTTGGATGACTAGTCCATTGAATGCTGATTTTATGATTGAATGTGAAAAGACGAAGGTAAAAAATGTAGAAAGGATTATAGTAGAATTTGCTCATTGTGGTCATAATATTGTAAACTTTTAACAGTTTTTCTATGTTCTGTATTTCTTGTTTCTGATGTCATAGTCCCAAGGGGTATAATCTTTTTGCCAATTATTTGTCACTGTCATTTTTTATCTAGAGATGATTATTGCTACAGTTGATTTCTTTGTAATTAGGAATCGTAATTTAGAAATGAAATCACGTTGACAGTTATGGCTGAGGTCCAAAGTGGGAAGAGTCATTTATCGGAAATGTCAGGCTCACTCTCATCTGAAAAGGCAAGTTATGATGTCTGACTTATTTGTCTGACCAAACAATTATTGACGAGGTACTTTTCCACCCAAACACTCATGAGGTGATTTTCTTATTTTTAGCTTCTTTAACAGATGCTCAATAATGCATTTGTACTCTAGCAACTGTTTTCACACATCAATTACAGGAAAGAGACATAGTATGTATCCAAGTTCAAAAGTGCATTTCAGTTATACCTTTGGATTGAAAAACTATGGAAGCAACGCATGTTTATTAAGCCACTTAATAATCAATGTAGTTTCAGATTAGTGTCTTCAAACACATGCTCTCTGTGCCTTATAGTTCTTGTTCATTATGTGTTAGTTCCCTAGGTCTTAGTTCCATAGACTTACGTATGTCATGAACGTGCTAGTTCTCATACTGTGGTAGACAGGACATAGTCATTGTCCATTTCAAGCACATACTGTACCAGAATAAGGGTGCAGCCTATGCAGCTTGGCATTTACTGAGATGACTCCTGTACTGGAGGCAGCTCTGCGGAGTGTTCACTAGCTGGCAGAGCCACAAAGTCATCAAATCTGATTTTTAACTCTAACCTTAACACTGACCTTAACCACACTGCTATCCCTAATGCCTAACCCTAACCTTAAATGATGGCCAAAAGCACATTTTTGTTTCCATGGATTTTGACAACATAGCCAATTCTGACTTTGCAGCTCGCCCATTGCATTTATATTTGACGTTTTAATAATTTATTAGACGCTCTTCTCCAGAGTATTCATCTTAAGATAGCTAGATGGGACAACCACATACCATCTAGCGGAAACCGCTCAGTTCTGCCTCCAGGGCAAGACTCGTGACAATGAACATTAACGTGCAGTTCGTGCTGGGTCATATTGTATAGGGTTACCTTTCCTGCTGCTTCTTACACAGAACTGTCTAATTATAGAGTGGGACAGGATCAATATCCAGAAACGTAATGGAGCATTGGCTTTCATTCCATAGAGAGATCTCAGTTCCTGTCTGGTCTCTACCCACTGGGCACAGACGTCATTTCAACTTCTAGTTTTGATTTACATTTGGTTGAGTCGTCAACTAATGTGAATTCAACGTGAAATCAACAACAAATGTCACCATGTCCTTGGATTTAGGTTGAAACTCACTTATGTTGATGATTTTTGCAAATCCAATCCGTTTTTTGACGTTGATTCAACGTCATCACGTTGATTTCTTTAGTTGAAATGACGTGGAAACAATGTTGTTTCAACCAGTTTTTGCCCAGTGGGTGGTGCTCAAACCTGGGTATTCTGTGTGTTAACTTTATTAAATACAAACTGTACCTAGTGTAACGTCGTTCTTCGTTTGTCGAAAGAAAGTCGGACCGAAATGCAGCGTGGTGGTTACTCATGTTCTTTAATGTAGAAAATAGCGATACATGAAATAACTTACAAATGCAAAACAACAAAAACGGAACGTGAAACCTATTACAGCCTATCTGGCGAACACTACACAGAGACAGGAACAATCACCCACGAAATACACAGTGAAACCCAGGCTACCTAAATACGGTTCCCCATCAGAGAAAACAAGAATCACCTGACTCTGATTGAGAACCGCCTCAGGCAGCCAAGCCTATACTAGACACACCCCTAATCAACCACAATCCCAATGCCTACAAAAACACCAATAAGACAATACAATAACCCCATGTCACACCCTGGCCTGAACAAATAATTAAAGAAAACACAAAATACTAAGACCAAGGCGTGACACCTAGACTGTGTGTCCGAGACAATTTCCCCTTCTAGGACAATACAAAAAGACAAAATGTGGCAGGTATGATGCAGATAAACTTTAGTTAATGTAGTATATAGACCTTAGTTCACCCTGGTAAAATAAAGTTGATTGTATCCTATTATATTCTATCTTATCCTCTCCTATACATGATGAGTAAACAGACAACAGTAAAATGAGGGATATTACTCAGAAACTTCTTCGCAAGATGCTTTATATGTATAGATATCCACAGAAACAGCACAAGCAAAACAAAGCATGTCATGGAAAATAAGATCCAATCCAGGTCAAATTCAATATTGTCCCCCAAAACATGTTACCAACATGAGAGGCTACACTCTATAATGGCCACAGTGAAAAGTGATTGATATTGACTCTGTGCACGCCTGAGATTGGATTTTATTGATCTGTACAGCATCTGTGCCATAAAACCTTATGATGTTGTCTTTATGAGGTGTGTGCTGCCACAGTAACTGTTACAACCGTATGTGATTGTGTTGTGTACTATATCCTTATGTTTTTTTTATTTTTATATCACAGGCCAGGAGCTGATACAAGGGCGTATAGTGGGAGGATATGCACCTGCACCCCATTCCATCAAATACATTGTATCAATACAGTCAACTAGAGGACAACACTTTTGTGGAGGATCCTTGATAAATACATACTGGGTGCTCACAGCAGCACATTGTACTATAGGGTAAGTTCATTTTCATGTCCTTGTTTTCATGTACAGTATGTATGTCGCAGGCGCAAACCTGATCTAACTGGGCAAAATTAACTAGGTCAGATATGATGTAGATATAGTATACAGCATTACTCACTCTGTAACTTAGTATTGATGGGAAATTATGTAGCTACGGTGGCCTCAAAAGTGCAGTATACAGGAACTGGGAAACAATATAATAGACTCATTGACACAGGGCAGCTCGACTTGACATCCATAAGAGTGTGTTTGTATGTGCGCATGTGGTGTGTGAGTGTGGTGTGTGTGCATGCGTGCGTGTGCGGGCATGAGTGTGTCTGTGGGTGTGTGGGTGTGTGTAAGTCAAGTACATTAGCAGGTCCATGGAGAGGTATCAGATTGTCCCAGTTGAAATGTATCATGGCTGAGAGCAAGTGCCTGAAAGCGATAGGGGCACCAATTCACAATAAGAGGTTTTGTGCCGTGATTCTGTGGCACAGCAATCTGACTCAAGCATCCCAGGGCCCAGAGGCTAATCGACATACTTACATACTGTCACCAAAACACAGAAGCTTTTGTTCGGGAAAGTGAATTTACACATGAACCCAAAAGGCAAGATTTATGTCTGTACATTTTTATGCATATTACATTTTTTAAAGAATGGAATCTAGGACAGATATTGTGATGCAAGCTATTATGGCTGAGAGACCTTTGTGACACTTTTTTGGGGTAATATGTGACTGTGGGTGTTGTTATGCATGCATTAATTAAGCCTTTATAACAGATATATAACACATTTTAATATTTGTCATAAGCTGTCATAAGTACTTTTAAATAGTTATGAGTCACAGTATGAGATGTTATGAAACCGGTTATAATAGTTGTTAAAGATGACGGTTCGTCCTGTTGTCATATGCTCTCTCAACTGCTAATAAAAACTGCTATTACATAGTCTGTATGACTCTTATGTAGCATGACAACTCATGCTGCATAAGAGTCAAGATACCAGATTTTGTAACAGGGTGTTATGTAATTTACCAACCGGTATTACATTGAACGTAATGATGGGCGTCATAACCATGTCATATGGTGTGCACGGACAAGTACATTTACATTCATTTTGAGATGTTATAAAACAGTGATAAGTGGGCTTATACACACAGGATGAGTTGAGAATATCACAAACATTGACCATTCAAAGGATCTCCAAGAGAAACGTGCAAATGGGACTTAGTTTGCCAAAAAACAGAAAAATGTTGAAACGAAATGGATAACAAAACCAACTTTGCATGGGACACAACAGGATTTGTGACAGCTGTGAAAAATGAATATGTGCAAACTGCAGTAACAATGTCGGCTATATTATGAAAAAATGGTTTGCTAATCAGGTAATTGACTAGTTGGTTTATGTTGCAATAGAGAGAGATAATAATGGTGTCTTTTTGTAGGCACTAACGGAGGCTAACTCCGCTATGGCTCGTTGGGAAAACATTATGGGGAAATGATTAATTTTTTTGTAGGGTTTTGGATACATGCTGAAAATAAGGTCTGTGGTAAACTAACTGTCAGAGAAATGGAACTACAACTAGCTAAAGCTAAATCAAATTATTTTCGACGTATATCTTAAAACCCCATTATTTTCTCGAATAATTTCCACCACGGGAATGGCTAATGAACCAGAGGTAGAAAATGCTAACTCATTTAGTTTCTTTAGGACTACTAGCTGGTGAGCTTTATTGCAGCATTTCGCTGACCCACTGACAGCTAACGTTAGCTACCTAGCAATCTGCTAGCGCTAGCTAGCTAACTTTACTAGTGGAAGTAAAAAACTCTGTAGCACATTGCACATTAACATTCTCTTTTACTTTAAACACAATTACCTTTTCATGCTAATACACGTTATTTAACTCAAGCAAACTAACATTATTGTTATCCATGTTATTTGCTGTAGCTAGTACCAATATCTCTTCTCCCATCTTATTTCCCACCTTTTATTCTGATTTCAGCAATATGATTCCCTGGCACGAGAGCTCTCAATAACATTTCATTGGATCTCCAAACTGTCCATGAAATTTCAGCTATGTTATGTGATTTACTGACACAAAGCAGATCCAATGAAAAGTCATTAAGAGCCCTTCTG
This sequence comes from Oncorhynchus nerka, assembly GCF_034236695.1. Classification (NCBI taxonomy): domain Eukaryota; kingdom Metazoa; phylum Chordata; class Actinopteri; order Salmoniformes; family Salmonidae; genus Oncorhynchus; species Oncorhynchus nerka. The sequence continues at coordinate 38,469,490 of NC_088415.1, forward strand.
TCAGATAATCATATCGCTGAAATCGGAAGGGTCAAAAGAAGGGTTGCAGGGGCCTCCCGGGGTGGCGCAGTGGCCAAGGGTGCTGTGCTGCAGCGCCAGCTGTGCCACCAGAGACCCTGGGTTCGCGCCCAGGCTCTGTCGTAACCGGCCGCGACCGGGAGGTCCGTGGGGCGACGCACAATTGTCCTAGCGTCGTCGGGGCTAGGGAGGGCTTGGCCGGTAGGGATATCCTTGTCTCATCGCGCACCAGTGACTCCTGTGGCGGGCCGGGCGCAGTGCACGCTAACCAAGGTTGCCAGGTGCGCAGTGTTTCCTCCGACACATTGGTGCGGCTGGCTTCCGGGTTGGATGCGCGCTGTGTTAAGAAGCAGTGCGGCTTGGTTGGGTTGTGTATCGGAGGACGCATGACTTTCAACCGTCGTCTCTCCCGAGCCCGTACGGGAGTTCTAGCGATGAGACAAGATAGTAGCTACTAAAAACAATTGGATACCACGAAATTGGGGAGAAAAAGGGGTACAATAAAAAAAAAAAAAAAGGGTTGCTCCTTATTTTAATTGAATGAGTTAGCCACAATGCTAGAGTGGCTAATGCCTAAGAATGCTAGATGTTGTGTATCACGTTCAGCTAATCACACTGCAGCAGTCTGTTGTTTACCCCTGGCTGAATGCGGAGCGCAACATCAGGAAGTAGCATTAGCTACTCCAGCATGGTGATGGAAAGTGGTTTTTCAAAAAGAAAGTATGCATATTTTCATTATTTTCTTCCCGCCTTCTCACCATTAAATTGAGTTAAGGAGGAAATTGATGCCTTTACAGCCTGAATGGACATGAAAAGTCATTTTTAACACCCATTATAACCGGTTTTATAACATCTCATACTGTGACTCATAAAATTGCACCCAGAAGAAGTCTTCACATAGGATTTATGGTGTCACGTGATTGATGGCTTTGTCCATTCATATATATAGTCATTGGCAAAGTGTTACCCTAGTTTGTTTTTAACTATGTTGGTTGAGCTACAGTTATGCTCTGGTGAATGAAAAATAATTAGACTGCTGAACAGTCATTCCCTCCAGTTTGTCAACACATACAATAAGGCCTACTGTGTGTATCCATGGTTGGCTCTGCATTAACTTGGAAGTAATACAAATATGTTTCTTTCCTTTACAGGGTGGAACAAATTATGATAGTAGCAGGAGACTATTCAGTAAGCATGTATGAAGGGACCGAACAGTTCTTCATACCCCAGCTCTTAATACCCCACCCCCAGTACAACAAGATTACGAACAACGCAGATATTATGCTTATCAAGGTAAAAGAGAGGAAGAAATACTGGTAATATCTGTAGTATCTAGGTAGGCTATGTAGTATACTATATCAATTGTACCACCCTTTGGCTTGATGACAGCTTTGCACACGCTTGGCATTCTCTCAACCAGCTTCACCTGGAATGCTTTTCCAACAGTCTTGAAGGAGTTCCCACATATGCTGAGCACGTGTTTGCTGCTTTTCCTTCACTCTGCGGTCCAACTCATCCCAAACCATCTCAATTGGGTTGAGGTCGGGTGATTGTGGAGGCCAGGTCATCTGATGCAGCACTCCATCACTCTCCTTCTTGGTAAAATAGCCCTTACACAGCCTGGAGATGTGTTAGGTCAGTGTCCTGTTTAAAAACAAATGATATTCCCACTAAGCACAAACCAGATGGGATGGCATATTGCAGAACCCCCACACCATCACACCTCCTCCTCCATGCTTCACGGTGGAAAACACACATGCCGAGATCATCTGTTCACCTACTCCGCGTCTCACAAACACACAATGGTTGGAACCAAAAATCTCAAATGTGGACTCATTATACCAAAGGACAGATTTCCACCGGTCTAATGTTCATTGCTCATGTTTCTTGGCCCAAGCAAGTCTCTTCTTATTATTGGTGTCCTTTAGTAGTGGATTCTTTGCAGCAATTTGACCATGAATACCTGATTCACGCAGTCTCCTCTGAACAGTTTATGTTGAGATGTGTCTGTTACTTGAACTGTGAAGTATTTATTTGGGCTGGTAACTCTAATGAACTTATCCTCCAGCAGAGGTAACTCTGGGTCTTCCTTTCCTGTGGTGGTCCTTCTGAGAGCCAGTTTCATCATAGCGCTTGATGGTTTTTGCAACTGCACTTGAAGAAACATTCAATTTTCTTGAAATGTTCTGGATTGACTGACCTTCATGTCTTTTAATTAAGGTAATGTTGGACTGTCACTTTGCTTATTTGAGCTGTTCTTGGCATAATATGGATTTGGTCTTTTACCAAATAGGGCTATCTTCTGTTTTCCACCCTTACCTTGTCACAATACAACTGATTGGCTCATTAAGAGGAAATAAATTCCACAAATGAACTTTTAACAAGGCACACCTTGTTAATAATTTAAATGTATTCCAGGTTACTACCTCATGAAACTGGTTGAGAGAATGCCAAGAGTGTGCAAAGCTGCCATCAAGGCAAAGGGTGGCTATTTTGAAGAATCTAAAATATATTTTGATTTGTTTAACACTTTTTTGGTTACTACATGTTTCCATATGTGTTATTTCATAGTTTTGATGTCTGCACTATTATTCTACAACGTAGAAAAAAAGTAAAAATAAAGAAAAACCCTTGAATGAGTAGGTGTGTCCAAACTTTTGACTGGTACTGTACTTTTTCACTCAAGGCTTAGTGAAATGTCATCATTAGGTGTTTTTTTACTCTTTGAAGGCCTTGGTAAAGGACAGAAAGTTTTTTCTTCAAACCTAACCTGACCCACATTTCCTGTGTCTGTCTCCATCTCTTTTCAGCTGAAAGCTCCAGTGTACCTGAATAGCTATGTGTCCATCGCTCCGCTGCCCCGCCAGAGTGCCTCGGTGGCAGAGGGGCGGTTGTGCAGGGTGTCAGGCTGGGGGTTCACCAGCTCTAGTGGGGGACAGATACCCTCCTCCCTGCGCACAGTCAAACTTCCCATCGTCTCCACAGCCAAATGCAACAGCAGTGAGTCTTTCAATGGGAACATCACATCCAACATGATCTGTGCAGGCTACAGCGCTGGCAGACAGGACGCGTGTAAGGTAGGACCCACGCTATAGTTACTAGGATAGGGTTTTACGATTTCTAATGCTATGGGTCAGATTATACCTAATACTAGACTAAAAAGCATGTTTAATACATATTTTCCATTGAGCATGGCTATTAGTCGAGAGAGTAGGTTTAAGCTTGGTCCGTCAAACATGCCTTGAATCTTTAGGATATTTAGAAAAATCGAATTTGGCATCCAAATATTGATTGCCATTGCACACTGTATAGAAGAGTTTGTGTCTCTAAACTCCAGGCTTTTGTCTGTCTGTTGTTTCAGGGAGATTCTGGGGGCCCACTGGTGTGTGAAGGTCGGATCTATGGTGTGGTTTCCTGGGGGATGGGCTGTGCCGATGCCAAGTACCCAGGAGTCTACACTGCTGTGTCAAAGTATCGCAGGTGGATAGACCGGATCATGTTCAGCTACTACGGACGCTGCAGCAAGTATTAGAATCAAGTGTTTCTGTCTGAAACACTACCCTTATCTTGAACTTGAAACATTTCAGAGAGCTTGATGTGAAACACGTCCAATATTGGGGATAAAAAGTCTCCCAGTGTCATGTAGCTTTTCATTACTTTTACTTTTTTATAAAACATAGATAGAAACATGGACCATTCCCAACATGTTCTTGCAGTACAGTATGTTGCTACTTGTAGTCCCCTAGCAATGCTATTCCACAAAGCAACATGACGAACAACTGATAAAATATAAATCATGTCAACAATAAAACATTTATTTAACAAGAGATGTAATGCCAAGTTAACATGGTTTAGTTTATATGAACACCAGTGTTATCAACCAGACACTAATGCATAGAGCATAAACATGAATGAAGCAACTTCAAGTCTGAGAGGTGAGTGCATGTATATTTAGACAACATAGAATAGTTCAATAATTGTGAAATTGTAAGTGTGTTATAAAAAACCGAAGTGAACTGTATGTTTTCCTTGTTTTATATAATGCATCACTACCAATTCAAGGTGGACTGGTTTTATTTTCACAATTTGTATTACAAGTGTGTCATCCAGATTTAATTCAGGGATCAGATTCTGGACAGGCATATTTACAAAAAAAAATTGTAGAGTTGTTATCAACTTCCAAAGTTCCCGAACAAATATCCCAGCTGTACCCATAATTGTATTTATTTATTTAACCCTTATTTTACCAGGTAAGTTGACTGAGAACACATTCTCATTTAGCAACAAACTGGGGGAAAGTTACAGGGGAGAGGAATGAGCCAATTAGATGCTGGGGATGATTAGGTGGCCATGATGATACGAGGGCCAGATTGGAAATGTAGCCAGGATACCAGGGTTAACACCCCTACTCTTGTCTGCTCATTGGTGACGTTCATCATCAAATCTGCTTGTATGCTGATGATGTTTTGATATTCATCTCTAGCCCTGAGACTTCTTGTTAATACTGTTGAATTACTCCGTGAATTCTCAGGCTACAAAATTCATTTAACTAAATCAGAGACTATGCCACTTGGTTGTCTTCCCTCTGTACCTATTACTTCTCCCCCCTTTCCTTTTAAATGTCCCCCCTCAGGTTTTACATATCTGGGTATATTTGTAACTCCTAAATTCCAGCAAATGTTAAAAGCCAATTTTGTTCCCCTATTCGATACAATAAGACAGGATCTGGAGCGTTGGAACTCTCTTCCAATTTCATGGTTGGATAGAAAATCCCGCTTGAAAATTAACATTTGACCTGGACTACTTTACCCAATCCAAACGATCCTAGTCTTACTTTCCAATAAGGTAATAAACTATTTAAGTGGCTGGTTAAGTTCCTTCATATGGAGTAAACACAAGCCAAGACTTGACAGTATTGCAGCTGCCAGGTTCTACGGGTGGCTTGGATCTTCCCAATATTAGGTTTGATCAGTGGTGTGCCCACTTCTGTTATATTTCTGACTGGATCACAAATGATGACTCCTCTATTTGGTTAGATATTGAGACTTCTTTTTCAAAATACCCCCTGCAGGATATTTTATTTTTCAGAAGGTTAAAGCCTGTAAAAGACCACTGCAATAATCCCATTACACTTAACACACTCAAAGCATGAAGGTCAGTTCAATGTTTTTTGGGAAGGTCCAAACTAACCTCTGCTCTTACCCCAATTCTTAACAACCCAGATTTTCTACCAGGATTGCTGGATGCTGGCTTTAACATTTCGCTTAATAAGGGCATAGGCAGACTAAATGTTTTATTCCCTGATAAAAATTAATTTAATTTGAGCAGATGGTTGAGAAATATTGACTTCCAAAGCAGGACTTTTTCCACTTTCTACAAGCAGGACATTATCATTTGAAGAGCACCACCTTAATTGGCAACCCTTGTCATTGAAATGATGCTTTTTTTCTGACAAAGGGAAATGTCTGTAAGTTTATTTTATGATGCTTTGAGGTCCTTTTCTACTGTTGACACACAGAGGGTCAAGCAAGTGTGGGAGAAAGAATTGTCTGTTACTATTGACGAGGAGATGTGGGAGGACATTAGGAGATACATGTATGCAAAAACAATACCTATCTGTAGTCGTACTAGAGCAATCCATTTAAGAATAATACACAGATTGCATATATCCCCAAATAGCAAAACATCTTTTTACAGTAGATTCTATTAAGGATTGGCATAAGATATTTGAATGGGTGCCATTGGATTATCTGACATGTACATTCAATTTTAAAACAGATCAGTTCTACAAAGTGTGGGAACATTATTTAAATGACCTAGAACCTAATTTATCAGCTATTATGCTTGCATAATAGCTTACCTGTCGCTGGACTACACTGTACGTTCCATGTGTTGGACCTGATTCCTTTATTTAAACTGAGCTTTTGTGTTTACTTTCTGTCTGTATGTAAATTTAATATATATATATTATTTTCTTTGTTATTCTTGTTTTATCTTTGTTACTGTATCTCTTAATATGGGAGAAAATTGTGATATTCCAATACAAATACTGTTACAAAAAAAGAAACCACCCCTACTCTTATGATAATTGCCATGGGATCTTTAAGGACCACAGAGAGTCAGGACACCCGTTTAACATCCCATCTGAAAGACAGCACCTTACACAGGGCAATGTCCCAAATCACTAATATTTTTAGGCCACAGGAAAGAATGCCTCCTACTGGCCCACCTCTTCCATCTGGTCTCCCACCCAGGGACCGACCAGGCCCAACCCTGCTTAGCTTCAGAGGCAAACCAGCAGTGGGACGCAGGGTGGTATATTCAGTAATACACTGGGAGTGAGTTAATTAATCAACATTTGATTTGATTTGATTTGAATTGAATTACAGAAATAAAATCCAGTGGAACATAGCTACCCAGCTCGTTAGGGATGTGCATCAGTCTTCATTACTTGTTTTCTGAGATACAACAGCGTCCTTATGTCGCTAACCACGTGATTCAAAATTAAGTCTGCAGTTGCTCAACAGCACGACTGCACTAATTTCTGTCTCAAACACTTGTACAGTAGCCCTCATCTATACGTCATCCGGATATCACAGCCACTCAGTTTGCTTGAGGTCACCATCTTTAATAATATGGTTGTAGACGGTGCTCTTTGCTTGATGAATTACCTCAAGACTGGCGTAGAACCCTAATGAAGTATGCATAGAGTCAGGCCCAGCTCTGCTCTGCAATTTCTTCTAATGTAATGACTAAGACTTTGATTGATTCCCTCACCCTGCCTGGTGGAAGTGTAAACACTCAACCAAACAGCTGGGATTCCAGGAAGGACCCGCCTGCCTCTCCTAGAGACTGCCTTAACACCTTGGAGAATATGTACAGAATCGAGCGACTCCTGATAGCGCTAGGCGTATCACAACAGAATGAATAGTTGATAGCCTGCTTAACGGGCCTCTCTGGTTTCACTGCTGTTGGCCAGGAGTCATATAATATGATTGACATGTTTCTTGGCCTTTTTAAAATTAGCAAGTGGTTACATAAAGAGTGGTTACCATTGTGCCGCTGCCATCTTTAGAATGTCATCTGACATTTGACTATTTTAGTTTGCCATATATATATTAACCTCAAATAAATTTGGAAAAGTTTTTGTTGTGTTTGTTTGTTGAATAAAGAGTATTGTAGGCTATCAATTCTGGCACAGACAAACAAGCAATCCCAGGGGAAAGGGCTTTGTGACTGTGAAGACAAAGCTTGTTATATAGTTTGGGGGATGAAAATGGACTTCCATAAACTAGGCCAGGCAGCAATATCCATATTTCCATAACTGATGTGTTGGATGATTTTTTTTACATTACATCCTATGGGAGAGATTTGTGACATACACTATATATACAAAAGTATGTGGACACCCCCTGGCTATTTCAGCCACACCCCACACCCACAGCCATGCAATCTTCGTAGACAAACATTGGCAGTTGAAAGGCCTTACTGAAGAGCTCATTGACTTTGAATGTGGCATTGTTATGGGTTGCCACCTTTCCAACAAGTCAGTTCGTCAAATTTCTGCCATGCTAGAGCTTACCCGGTCAACTGTAAGTGCTGTTATTGTGAAGTGGAAATGTCTAGGAACGACAACGGGGGACAACTGAATGCTGAAGTACGTAGCTCGTAAAATGGTCTGTCCTTTGTTGCAACACTAACTATCGAGTTCCAAACTGCCTCTGGAAGCAACGTCAGCACAAAAACTGTTTGTCGGGGATTCATGAAATGGATTTCCATGGCCCAGCAGCCGCACACAAGCCCAAGATCACTTTGCGCAATGCCAAGCGTGGTGTAAAGCTCAGCAGTGGAAATGCATTATCTTGAGTGATGAACCCCGCTTCACCATCTGGTAGTCAGACTAACAAATCTGGGTTCGACAGATGCCAGGAGAACGCATAGTGCCAACTGTAAAGTTTGGTGGAGAGCCTCCCGAGTTGCGCAGCGGTCTAAGGCACTGAATTGCAATGCTTGAGGCTTCACATCAGCCCCGGGTTCGATCCCAGGCTGTGTCACATCCGGCCATGACGGGAGACCGATGAGGCGGTGCACAATTGGCCCATCGTCATCCTAGTTAGGTGAGGGTTTGGCTGGAATGTCCTTGTCCCATTGCGCTCTAGTGACTCCTTGTGGTAGGCTGGGTGCCTGCAAGCTGATGCAGTTGTTCTGTGTTTCCTCCAACACATTGGTGTGGCTGGCTTCCGGGTTAAACAAGCAGTGCGGCTTGGCAGGGCCGTGTTTCGGAGGACGCATGGTCCTGACATTTGACTCTCCTGAGTCTGTACAG